>NC_133135.1:17516404-17746404 GCF_048418815.1 Hemitrygon akajei | reverse complement strand
CCGTGTTAAATCACCGTCTGTTGTTCGTAGCTCATACCTATTCATCTCCCTCTCCTCTCCCTCTCCCCCTCTCCCTCTCACAATCCCCCCTTTAAATCTCTGTCAATTTCTGTCCCTCTCAATCTTGATGGCCATCGACAAGTTGCACCTCCGTGAAGTCGCAGCATCGATTACAGGCCCTTCGGCCCAATTTGTTTTATGTCGACCACAACAGCCTCCCTGGCAGTCCCAGTTGCCGGCCTTCGGCCCATAACCCTCCCAAGCCCATGTCCTATCCAATATGTCATAGTTGTACCTACCTCCACCACATTTGTATCTGTGCCCTCTACATTCAGGGGTGTATCTACGGAAAATAGCGCCTATGGCAATCACAGAAATTGAGCCCGGGCCAAATATCTGACACCCATCTTTTAGATAACTTTACCATAATATCAGCTCAAAAATACAAGTCTTGGAAATTACAAGTGACGCATTTGCACTTGATCCACTTTCCGATTCTAACAAACTTATAGTGGGTGCAGGCGACTCCGTGGAACATGTCGAACTACTTGTTCCGGTCTTTTCAAAGAAGGACATGAAGAACTTGCTCGACTTCTTGGCTTCCTCCACCTCCAACTTTCGCATCTTCCATCCTTCAGCTCCACTTTCCTTCTTCGTGAAGAAACATTTAATGGTCTTACACAATGCTCTGAAATAAGGCCATCCTAGTGCTTCTCACCCATGATAATCAAAGACAGATCACATATCTGAAGAAAATTCTTTTTTCACTATCCGAGGATGGCTTGTCTGACTTTAATAGAAACTGCTTCAAGAGGCGCCCATGGCACGTGCCGAACCTGCCATACCTTAGATACCCCACTGTCTACATTTGGGCTTCCCAACCCTGGGGAAAAGCTGTTGTGGTGTGGCAGGCTGACTTATACCTTGGTGAGGCCAGGTGGGAACTTTCAGACACCTCCTCATACTTAGCCTTTGAAGAGGAACTCATTCCGGACCATTAGAAAACTGTCTCCCACACCATCACACCTCATCAATTCTGGAGATCCCCCATCCACTACAACCAAACTTACAGCTCCCCTACCCTGCACTGCTTGCTTCTATCTCCAACCCAGGATCCATGAACCTGACTGTCCGAGTAGGCCCATTGTCTCTGCCTGCTCCGCCCCACTGAACTCGTGTCCTCATACCTTGTGAAGGAAAATAATTTCAGGATGTATATTGTATCCATTTCTCTGACATTACCTCTTGACTCCCTTCTATCCTCCTTGGTTCCGTCCCTTCCTACCTACATCCGCAGCACTTTTCATGCTTTTGATTTCCTCACTAACTTTCAATTCCCTGGCCCTGACCACCTCATTTTCATCGTGGATGTCCAGTCCCTGTATACTTCTGTCTCCCATCTTAAAGCTCTCTGCTTCTTTCTCAATAAAAAAACCCTCCACCACTGTCCTTCTCCGTCTGGCAGAGCTGGTCCTCGCCCTCAACAGTTTTTCCTTCGGCTCCTCTGTCTTTCTCCAGACTCGAGGGGTAGCAATGGGCCCCAGCTATGTCTGCCTTTTTGTTGGCTATGCAGAACAGTTCATGTTGCAAGTCTTTCCAAGTATTGCACCCCCACCTCTTCCTGCTTTACATTGATGGCCGCATTGGTGCTGCTTCATGCACCAGTGTTGAATTCATAAATTTCATCAATCTTGCCTCCAACTTGCCTTTAAATTCACTTGGTCCATTCCTGACACCACCCTCCTCTTTCTCGACCTCTCTGTCCTTCTCTGGAGATAAACTGTCGACTGACATCTTTTATAAACCTATCAATTCCCACTGTTACCTTGACTATACCTCTTCACAAGGTCTCTTTCCTGTAAAAGTACTATTCCCTTTTCTCAGTTCCTTTTTTACCGCTTCTGTTCTCAGGACACAGATTTTCTTTCCAGGATATCAGAGATATTCTTCTTCTTCAAATAACGGGGGTTCCCTTCCTCCACCATTGATGCTGCTCTCAACTCCATCTTCCCCATTTCCGGAACGTTTGTGCTCACCCCATCTTCCTGCCACCTTAACAGTGACAGTTCCTTTGCCTTTTGTCCTTACCTACCACCCCATGAGCCTCCGCCCGCATCATTCTCCAGGGAGATACTACCACCAAATATATCTTTACCTCCCCTCACTTTCTGCTTTCCGCAGGGATCACTTCGTCCGTGATTCCTTTGTCCTTTTGTCCCTCCCCCATAATTTCCCTCCCTGCACTTATCCCTGCAAGCACTTGCCCATTCACCTCCTCCCTCATCTCCGCTCAGGACCCTAAAGAATCCCTCTAGATGAGGCAATACTTCACCTGTGTCTGGTGCTCCCGATGCAGGCTGCTCTATGTTGGTGAGACCCGTTGTAAATTGGGGGACAGCTTTGTCGAGCATCTCCACTCTATCCAGCAAAAGTGGAATTTCTGGTGGCCAAACATTTTAATTCTGATTCCTGTACCTGTAACCACATATTGTTCCGTGACCTCTGGAGCCATGATGAGCCCACCCTTGCTGGGGGAGCAGCACCTTATATTCCATCTGGGTAGTCTCCAACCTGATGGCATGTATATCAATTTCTCCTTCAGGGTAAAAAAAAAATTCCCTCCCCCTCATCTCTTCAATTCCCCGCTCTAGCCTCTTGCATCTTCTCACCTGCCTTTGGGTCCCCTCCTCTTATCCTTTCTCCTATGGTCTACTCTTCTCTCCCATCCTATCAGATTCCTTCTTCTCCAGCCCTTTATCTTTCCTTCCCACCTGGCTTTACCTATCAGCTTCCAGCTATCCTCCCTTCACCCTTTTATTCCGGCGCCTTCCCCTTTCCCTTCCAGTCCTGAAGAAGGATCTCAGCCCAAAATGCCGACTGCTCATTCATTTCCATAGCTGCTGCCTGACCTGCTGGGCTCCCCCACCATTTTTGTGTGTGTTGCTTTGGATTTCCAGCACCTGCAGGATTTCTTGTCTTTAAATTTGGACTATGACTGCCCAACTTATTCATACATATCACGATTTTATAAACTACATGCGGTCATCTCTCATTCTCTTGCACTCCAAGCAACAATGACCCAGTGTGGCCAACCTCTCTCGATAACTGAGCTCCTATAGTTCAGGCAGCATTTTCATAAATCTCTTCTGCACCCGCTGCAGCTTGACGACTGTCAAAAACTGTTTTAGGATATTCTATTACATTAATGTAATGTCTAAACGTTAGCTGTTTTGAAATTGTTTTAATTTTATTTTGCAAGGCAACTTCAAAAGTTCAACATTTGAAGTAAATTTGTTATCAAAGTACATATATGTCACCATAAACAATGCAGAGGCTCATTTACTTGCGGCTATCCTCAATAAATCCAATAACCAGAATAGAATCAATGAGAGACTGCACCAGCAGGGCAGACAGCCAGTCTACAAAAGAAAACAAGCTGTGCAAATACTAAATGAAAGAAAATAGATAGAAAAAAGAAATAATAATAACAATAATAATAATAAATAAATAGGCAATAAATATTGAGAACATGAGATGAAGAGTCCTTGAACACGAGTCCATTGGTTATGGGAACAGTTCAGTGATGGGGTAAGTGAATTTGAGTGCAGTTATCCCCACTGTTTCCACAGCCTGATGGTTGAGGGATAATAACTGTTCCTGAACCTCATGGTGTGAGTCCTCTTCTACCTTATTCCTGATGGCAGTAGCGAGAAGAAAGCATGTCCTGAGTGGTGGGGTTCCCTGATGACGGATGCTGTTTTCCTGCGATAATGCTCCGTGTAGATATGCTCAAGGTGGGGGTGGCTTTACCCATGATGGAATGGGCCATATCCACTACTTTTTGCAGGATTTTCTGTTCAGAGGCATTGGTGTTTTCGATACCAGGCTGTGATGCAGCCAGTCAATATAGTCTCCACCACATGTCTGTAGAAGTTAGTCAAATGTTATAGATGTCATGCTGCATCTTCGCAAACTCCTAAAGAAATACAGGCATCACTGTGCTTTCTTCATAATTGCAATTATGTGCTGGGCTTGGGGCCAGTCCTCAAATGATAACAGCGAAGAACTTAAAGTTGCTGACCCTCTCCACCCATGATCCCCTGATGAGGACTGGCTCATGGACCTCTGGTTTCTTCCTCCTAAAGTTAAGAATCGATCAGCTCCTTTGTCTTGCTGGCATTGAATAAGAAGTTGTTTTGACACTTCTCAGTCAGATTTTCAACCTCCCTCCTACATGCTGTTTCATCACCACCTTTGATTCGGTCAATGACATTGGTGTCATCAGCAGACTTAAATAAGGCTTTCGAGCTGTGCTTGGGTGCACAGTCATGATTCGTCGTCATAGCTTGTCACACCAGACAGCCAGTCACTCTAGTGTTGTTTGGTTGATGTTGAGCAGGTCAGTGTCAGATAAATCATGTGAGAGTGGGCAGTTGCACAGAACGTGTTCAATGTTCTGCACCCTTTCGCCACACTCACAGGACTCGCTGGTCTTTAAACCCCACTTCACCATTTTGTCTCCCGTCCTACAAACTCCCACTCTCGCTCTGTTGAGAGTGTACAACTTCCACCTCAGGCAGTGCCCCGTCTGGCCACATTTCTGTGGGGTCTCGCACTGTATTGTTTGGTGGGGTTCTGGCTTCTGTTTGTTGCCAGAGGTCAATCCTGTATGTTTGGGGGGATGTTCCGTGCGGTAGTTCCTCCACCGTAGCAAAGCTTTTCCTCGATTTTGGGCGGTTAGAAACTGGCACATGATGATGTAGTGGGTGCTGTGGATCCGAGTTCTGTTTACCTTTCTCAATTTTTGTTGTAGTGTGTCTTCGGATCTCTGGGGGAGCAATGCCTGCAAGTCTGTAAATGATGTTAGTGGGCGCAGTGTGCCCGTGATTATTCGGCAGGCTTCGTTAAGCAACGGGTCTATTTTCTTCGCATGGGCTGATCTGCCCCACACAGGTGCACAGTATTCTGCAGGTGCATAGCAGAGTGCTAGAGCAGTTGACCTAAGTGTGAGAGCATTAGCTCCCTATTTCGTGCCTGATGGCTTTGAAATGCTACAAATTACAGGGGCAGTATTCGTTGACTTAGCAGCAGCATACGCCACTGTGAACCACAGAGGCCTCTTACTGAAATTAAATGAAATGTTAAAGAACGCAACCACAGTCAAAGTAATAAGAAGCCTCCTAGAAAATCGCAGATTTTATGTAGAAATGAATGGAATTAAGAGTAGGTGGCGTCCACAAAAGAACGGACTCCCACAGGGATTCCACTATTTAATGTTTACACAGACGACCAACAACCTTTCCTAACACAGGCAGGTTTATCTGTGCACACGACCTATGCATAGCAACATAAGCTAGCTCCTTCCAAGATGAAGTACGACTTACAGCAGTCCTCGAAGCAATGAAGCAGTATTATGAAAAATGGTCTCTGAACCCAAATCCTGTAACAGGTGATGCCACTGCATTTAGGGGAGATAGATGTTAGAGGGTCGGATTCTTAGACAGCACGGTAGGTGCCTGGAATGCACTGCTGGGGGTGGCGGTAGAGGCTATTACAAGAGGGACGTTTAAGAGACTCTTAGATAAGACACGGATGAAAGAAAAATGGAGGATTATGGACTGTATAGGAGTTAGGGGTTAAATTGGTAATGGTGTCGGCACAATATAGAACATTGAACTTAGAAATCTCCAGCACATTGTAGGCCCTTTGGCCCACAATATTGTGCTGACTGTGTAACCTACTCTAGAAACGGCCTAGAATTTCCCTACTGCATAGCCCTCTATTTTTCTAATCTCCATTTATCTATCTAAGAATCTCTTGAAAGACCCGATTGTATCCGCCTCCACCTCCATTGCCGGCAGTACATTCCGTGCACCTACCACCCTCTGTGTGAAAAACATATCCCCGACATCTCCTCTGAACCTACATCCAAGCACCTTAAAACTGTGCCCTTTTGCGGAGAAAGCATTTGATCGTATAGAGTGGAACTACCTTTTTGCAGTTTTAGAAAAATTTGACCTCGGTCAAAGTTTTATCTCTTGGATCAAATTGCTGTATCTGTGTCCCACTGCTTCTGTTTTGACTAACTTTCAGAAATCCCAGTTATTTAACCTCAAACGTGGCACCCGTCAGGGATGCCCTTTAAGTCCCTTTCTCTTTGATTTGGCTATAGAACCTTTGGCGATAGCATTTCGAAACTGTCCTGAACTGACCGGGATTTGGAGGGGGGGTGTTGAGCACAAAGTTTCTCTTTATGCTGATGACTTATTACTTTTTCTTTCAAATCCGTCTACATCCTTACCTCCAATGTTTTCACTTCTTGATCAGTTTAGCCAGTTTTCTGGCTATAAACTTAATTTACATAAGAGTGAACTTTTCCCAATTAATAAAGAAGCACAAGAATTAACATTTCGTGATCTCCCTTTTAAAGTAGTTCATAATCAATTTACTTATCTTGGGATTACAGTCACAAGGAAGTTTAAAGATCTTTTTCGTGAAAATTTTGCCAATCTTCCATATACTATAAAACAGAGTCTGTTACACTGGTCACCTCTATCTATGTCTTTGGTAGGTCGTATTAATGTTGTTAAAATGTATGTTCTCCCTAAATTTTTATATTTATTTCAATCAATCCCAATTTTTATTCCTAAATCTTTTTTTGATTCCTTAGACTCTATTATTTTGTCATATCTGTGGAAGAATAAGTGTTCTAGAATTAATAAAGTTTATCTCCAAAAATCTAAAAAAGAGGGTGGCATGGCTTTACCTAACTTTCGTTTATATTATTGGGCAGCCAATATACGCTGTGCTACCTTTTGGTCTTTTTTCCATGGCCAACCTGAGTGCCCTAATTGGGTGGTAATGGAGTTGAGTTCCACTAAAGGTCTATCTATTTCTGCACTTCTTGGCTCTGTACTCCCTAGTAGTTTGTCCAGATTAATTGTTAATCCTCTTGTTAGACACACTTTGCATATATGGGCTCAGTTTAGGAAATTTTATGGTTTCTATGGTTTTTCCTTTTCTAGCCCTATCTTACATAATCACCTGTTTTTACCTACTACGTATGATTCAGCATTCCATGATTGGTATAGGAAGGGCATTAGACATTTTGAAGATCTTTCTATTGATAATCGCTTCGCATCTTTTCAACAGCTCTCTGCTAAGTTCAATCTGCCTAATGCCCATTTTTTTAAGATATCTCCAAATTAGACACTTTATTAATGCTTTAATTCCTAACTTCCCTGAAATGCCTGAGAAAAATGGTATGGATTTATTCCTTTCTATTAATCCACTGGGTAAAGGCTTAATATCATTTATTCGTGATAAATTAGCATTCTTACGACGTGCCCCTGCGGATAGAATTAGAATGGCTTGGGAACATGATTTAAATATCTCCTTATCTGACGAGACTTGGGACTTGATTCTCAAATCGGTTAATTCAACCTTCTTGGCTTATTATTGCCTTTTACAGTTTAAGATTGTTCATAGAGCCCATATGTCTAAATCTAAACTATCTCGATTTTACCCTAATATTAGTACTCTTTGCGATAAATGCAAAAGGGGCGAGGCCTCTCTCATTCATATGTACTGGTTCTGTCCTAGCCTGGAGAAATTTTGGAAAGATGTCTTCATAACGTTATCGTATATTCTGAATCACCACCAAGAACCTAACCCTTTAATTGCTTTGTTTGGTTTCTGGGGCGAGACAGATTTACGTTTGAGTTAATCTAAGTGGCGAATATTATCTTTTGCTTCTCTCCTGGCTAGACGTTTAATCCTCCTTAGATGGAGAGATGTTGCTCCGCTCACGCATGCTCATTGGCTTAATGATATTATGTCCTGCTTAGACCTTGAAAAAATCCATTATTCAGTTCTTAATTCGGATATAAAGTTCCATAAGGTCTGGGGACCTTTTATTGAGTACTTTCATAACCTTCCTCTTAACTAAGGTTTTTTTTTCGGTCCCTTGCTTTCAGCTCCTTTTTTTTGGTAGTAGGCATTAATATCTTCTGTTTTTAAGAGTATTTACAGTTTTGGGGATTTGAATGTCCTGATTTATAGTCTCTATACTGTATTGTGGTTGGTCTGGAGTTCTTTTTTGTTGCGGGGCTTGGGGAGGATACTAATTTTACATGTCTTCAATTTGGGTGCTTTCTCAATTATCTTTTTTTGTATTATATTATTATATTATATTATATTATTATTGTATGTTTATTTTTGCACTGTATTAATGTTCCTCATTTTGATTTGGGTTTTTTAAAAATCTGTAACGATGTAGAAAATGCATAAAAAAACTAATTAAAAAAAACTGTGCCCTTTTGTGTCAGCCCTGGGAAAAAACCTCTGGCTATCCACACGATCAATGCCTCTCATCATCTTGGGCTGAATGCTGTACTGTTCTTGGTTTTATTCGAGGAACAACTTTTGCCTACGACACTAAATCATTTCCTTTAGGGCCACCTGAGACTCTACAGATGCTGGAGATCTTGAGCAACATACACAAAATGCTTGGAGGTGTTCAGCAGGTCAGGCAGCATTGACGGAGGTAGTTGACATTTTGGGCTGAGACTCTTTGTCTTCATCAATCCTGATGTCGTTGAGCTCCACACCTCCCCCTAAATTCATGGCCTTTTAGACATTTCAACCTTGGGAAAAGATATTGTCTGTCTACTCTAAAAGAACCTCTTATAATCTCATAAATTTCTACCAGGCCTTCCCTATTAACTTCCATGACTCCAGAACAAAGAAGCCAATTTTGACCAACCTCTCCTGCAAAATAAGACTATAAAACATATGAACAGAATTAGGCCATTCAGCCCATCAAGTCTACTCCACCATTCTATCATGGCTGATTTATTATCCCTCTCAACCCCATTCTCCAGCCTTCTCCCTGTAAACTTTGACGCCCTTACTAATCAAGAACCTATTAACCCCTGCTTTAAGTATACCCAATGACTTGGCCTCCACAGCCATCTTTGTTAATGAATGAGGGTAATTAGAGAGAGAGAGGATCCGTTTTTAAAAAAAAATCAGAAGGATATTCTGGAACAGCAATATATAAACATTGCTAGAAATCTTGAGCAACACATACAAAATGCTGGGGGAACTCACCAGACCAGGTGACATCAATGGAAATGAATAAACAGTTGACGCTTTCGACCAACCCCTTCATCAGGACTTTATCTGACCGGAAATGAAACAGAATTCTTTAAATGTCCAGTCAATCAGGCAGCTTTGAGAGCGAGCAACTGAGAAAATGTAGATAACCTCTCATCGGAACTGGTGTTGACAGGAAGAGGTCGTTGTCTGAAATTGTCAACAATCATTCTCTCTCTGATCACCCTTATTTGTCTACGAACTGGAAGACATAGTGTGAAATGGACATCCATGGTATCCTGTCCTACACCTTAACAGGAGCATGTTGGAGCTGAACTTTCCCTGTTTCATGTTTTAAAGCTTCCCAATTGTCCCACGTTCCTTTATCTGAAAGTAGCCTCTCCCAATCAACCTTATGTAAGCTCCTTTCTAATGCCAATAAAAAGCTAGCCTTGCCCCAATTTAGGACTTTGATCTGTGGACCAATCCTATCTCTATCCATAAATATTATTTAAAAACTAGTAGAATAATGATCACTGGTCCCAAATTGCTTCCCCAGTGACACTTCAGTCACTTGCCCAGCTTCATTTCCCAGTTGAAGTTTGAGTGATGCCCCTTTCTGGCAGGGCCATTGACATATTGAGAAAGCTTTTCTAGACAAACTTAAATTCTGCCACATGCTTAGTGCTTAGACCCAGTCATTATTAGGGAAGTTAAAATTGCCCACTAATACAACCCCATTGCTCTATCATCTATCGACCTGTGTTCTTCCTACAAGTAAAAGTATTCAGCCCCCCCCCCTTTATCCACATAAATGAGTATTACAACCAGGGATTTTGATCAATTTTATTGGAGCTTTTAAAGTAACATTTTGAGCCAAATTAAGTAGTAGAATCTACTTGCATATATCCTGCGATACAGTGCAGATTAAGGCCTTCCAGCCCTTCGAGCTGCATGCAAGGATTCCTGTGATTTAACCCTAGCCCAATCACGGGACATTTTGCAGTGACCAATGAACCTGCCAACCATTAGATCTTGGTGAGGAAACCGGAGCACCCGGAGGAAACCCACATAGTCATGGGGAGAACGTACAAACTCATTACAAGGCAGCGGTGGAAATTAAACCGGGTTCTCCTGTGTTGTAACGCTTTGAGATAACCACTAAGCTGTCATATATTGGCAAGGCATTGAAAAGAAATAATGAGGATGATAATTTGCGTTACTGTCAGTTCTTTGCCTACCATCAGGAACTCCCAAACACTTTAACCACTATACTGATTTGTTTTTCATTTGGATTCCATGTGGCAGCCATGTACCAAACTCGTTTGCTGAACTGTACCAAAACTGCACGGAATCTTCTTCATTCTTCAAGTGCGGTAACATTTTCTACCTCAACGGTAAGCCACTATTAACTTTTAGAAGAACTGAAGTCGCGTTGACCTTTAATAAAATCATTTGCAGGTGTTCTACCTGCTGAACGGGATTCATTTCTTTGCATGTTGCCAAACCTGAGATTCCTCCAGGATCCCACCTCACTCTGGGGATTCCTTAGGAATGATTTTATTTTGGCAACTCTATTTGAATCGGTTGATCTTGAATTTTTGCGGTGCTTTAAGGTTTAAGTACGAAGTAGAATCTATCACCTCTGCCTCTTTCAGGTTGGTATCTAAGGTCACAAGATAGGTTTCAACAGTCTGAGATTTTTCCAAAGTGCTGGCTGTCTTTGCGGTCTCACAGATAAAACCTTGCGTACACTTTAGTTTGTGGTTTCTTTGCTTGTTCTCTACACGTTTCCTGCAGTGTTTGCTGTCTTAACAGAGGTGACCAAAGTACTGTGATGGTCAGGCAGCACTTCGGGATGACAAAAAATAAAGTGATATTTATAAGTTCTTGTAACATCATTGGATTTTGGGAGCCATGTTAGAGAATGTGCTATTAAAGCCTTATTTGAATTTTCATTCTCTTGAATATTAACTCTTAAGTTTTCCCAAACCTATCTTACCCTCTTAATGCATTCATTCACATGTATTTCAATCCTGTTGCAATTCTGTCATGTTCGTTCTCTGCATATTGTGGCTTTTGGTGCGGACAGATTGCATTCCACTCTCGTTCTGAGGTACAGATGCTGAGCTCTGGGTCTTTGTCTCTCATGATAGTTTCACAATAGTTGTGTCCAAAAGGCCGTAATAAGTTGCTCGGCCTATGATAGAATCAAAGACAGATTTCATTTTCTTTTGTCCTGGTGGCTAACACTGTATTCTGTCAAATGCTTAGTATATCCGTCAGCACTAATGTAGTTTTACTCATTTGACAACTGACACTGTACGAAGAGGGAATGCAGATACCTAAAGGGAACCAAATTGGTCACTTCCTGATCCACGTTTGCCTTCTTACTCCAAAGCACTTTGTTCATCTGCAGTGAGAGAGCCTAGCAGCAGAGTGCACAGCCTCGAAATAGAAACAGAAATGAGGATGAATTTCTTTAGCCGGAGTATGATGTATCTGTGGAATCTGTTGTCATAGATGGCTGTGGAGGCCAAGTCATTGGGTATATTTAAAGCGATGACTGATAGGCTCGTAATTAGTAAGTATATCAATGGTTACAGGGAGAAGGCAAGAGAATGGGGTTGAGAGGGAAAATAAGTCAGCCATGGTGGAATGGCGGAGCAGACTCTATGGGTTGAATTGCGAATTCTGCTGCTACAGTAGGTCTTATGGTCTTACTCAAGTTGCAAGAAGGCTCAAGGGAGAATTGAGAAAGGAATAGAAGATAAAGCTGGAGAGTAAAGGATAGAGCTGTGAGTGTGGGAGACTTCAAAGTCTTTAGAGAAGGGATGATAAGCGATGTGGAAGTTAGACAGTTGGATGCTGGAGAAACTTGGTGGATCAAGCAGCATTTGCAGAGGGAAATGGATAATTGATGTTTTGGGTGTAATGCCGTGGGAAAGGTTTCACTGCTAACGTAATGGTTGTTCTGTAGCAGCAGTGTTTAGGTTATGACTAGAGCTAACGGAGGCTCTGGAATGTGTGCAGTCCAATTAAGGGAGTACTCTCATGTGCCTGAGAGTGAGAGGTTTGAGGCCTTTTGTTGGGCGGAAGATGGAGCGAGAGGATGCCAAATGGAGACGCCATAGACCGCAGGATGGAGTGGACCTGGAATGGGGCCAGGAGTCGACAATGCCTTAGTCCCTTAGCGTCTTGTTTATTGCTGTATATTCCAGCATCTGTGGTCTCTCACGTCTCCAGTTGGAAATGCAGAATAACAAGGGTCTTATCAGTGGAAGCATGGCAAGCACAGGTAAACTGAGGGTATTCCTTGGAATGTAGAAGATTAAGAGGAGATTTGATAGAAGTATACAAAATTATGAGGGGTATAGACAGGGTAAATGGAACCGTGCTTTTTCCACTGAGGTTGGGTGTGGTTACAACTAGAGGTCGTGGGTTAAGGCGGAAAGGTGAAAAGTTTAAGCGGAAACTTCTTGAAGGCTCGTGAGAGTGTGGAACGAGCTGCCAACGCAAGTGGTACATGCGATCTCGATTTCAATGTTTAAGAAAAGTTTGGATGGTAGGGGTATGGAGGCCGGTGCAGGTTGATGGAAGTTTAAATGGTTTGGCGCAGTCTAGGTGGGCTTGTTTCTGTGCCGTACTTTTCTATGCCTCTGTATCTTTTGCATTTGATGTTACAATAAGGTAGGTGTACTCAGAAATCAGATTAAAACACTAAACTACTAAGCAAGATGTTTGCGAACTTTGAGGTAGGGAGTTTAGTGCAGAAGGGAGAAAGCTCAGAACAACTTGCAGAATATCCGTCGGGGACTTGATCTGTTCCGGTAAAACCAGTTAATTTGCATTTTATCAATGGGTGTTGTTGCTAAGACAACAATGTGGATTTCAAACTAAATCTCCCGCAGGCAAGATGACTTGTTTATTTGTGTACATGGGGCAAGTGTTTTCAATGCCAGTTTTAGAATCCAAAATGATTAAGCCATTAGATTAATATTTTGCAATCCTTATCAGAATGGGTTGGAACATTGAGGTGGTGATACAAATTTCATACTTCTTCCACAGTAGCACCTAGAGAATTTAAACTTTATTCCCCTGAATGAAGCGCTTTGCTAACCTATTTCAGAAGTTAGATAGGAGTCATTTTCTTAGGTCTAGAGTATGTGAACCAAACTAACTACGAATGGTAGATTCTGTATTCACCCTTTTAAGAACCTTAGAAAACCAGATGAGTTTTGATGACAGTCAACACACACAAAATGCTGGTGGAAGGCAGCAGGCCAGGCAACATCTATAGGGAGAAGCACTGTTGACGTTTCGGGCCGAGACCCTTCGTCAGGACTAACGCAAGTTGCTATAGATACTGCCTGGCCTGCTGCGTTGCAACAGCATTTTATGTGTGTTGCTTGTATTTCCAGCATCTGCAGATTTCCTCGTGTTTGCTTTGATGATAACCTGTCAGTTTTGGAATAATCATAACTGAAAACAGTTTTTGTTTAAGTAATAAAATAAAACTGGAATAAAACATTTTCTTCGGCAGTTTAAAGGGGGCACGACTGCGCAAGCGCATGTAAGTCGGACCGTGAGGCAGCGGGAGAATTTAAAGGGAGCAGATAGACAGAGTGGGTGACGTTGTAGCGGGTGAAGGAGTAGAGAGAGACAGAGTAGGAAGGCTTTCTCTCAAGAGGTTTCGACGAGCAGAGGCTGAGGACGAGCTTCACTCCAAGTGAGGTAAGGCCGGGTAAGTTCCTTTAAAAGGAGAACGTTTCAAAAGTTGAGGCAACATATTGGGTAGATCATTTCAGCTGAGATCGGCCTCGTGGTTTGTTCATCCTGCAGCATGTGGGAAATCAGGGATACTTCCAGTGTCCCTGACGACTGTGTGTGCAGGAAGTGTGTCCAGCTGCAGCTTCTGGCAGACCGCATTGAGCGGCTGGAGCTGCGATTGGATTCATACTGGAGCATCTGCGATGCTGAGAAAGTCGTGAATAGCACATTCAGTGAGTTGGCCACACCGCAGGTAAAGGCTACACAGGCAGAAAGGGATGGGGTGGCCACTAGACAGCGTAGCAGTAGGCAGGTAGTGCAGGAGTCCCCTGAGGTCATCTCCCTCCTAAACAGATATACTGTTTTGGATACTATTGGGGGAGATGTCTCATCAGGGGAAGGCAGCAGCAGTCGAGTTCATGGCACCATGGGTGGCTCTGCGGCACAGGAGGGAAGGAAAAGGAGTGGGAGAGCTATAGTGATAGGGGATTCGATTGTAAGGGGAATAGATAGGTGTTTCTGCGGCCGCAAACGAGATTCCAGGATGGTATGTTGCCTCCCTGGTGCAAGGATCAAGGATATTTCTGAGCGGCTGCAAGACATTCTGGAGTGGGAGGGTGAACAGCCAGTTGTCGTGGTGCACATAGGTACCAACGATATAGGTAAAAAACGGGATGAGGTCCTACAAGGTGAATTTAGGGAGTTAGGAGATAAACTAAAAAGTAGGACCACAAAGGTAATAATCTCTGGATTACTACCAGTGCCACGTGCTAATCAGAGTAGAAATAGGAGGATATTTCAGATGAATACATGGCTTGAAAAATGGTGCAAGGGGGAGGGATTCAAATTTCTGTGGGTTTGGAACCAGTTCTGGGGAAGGTGGGACCGGTACAAACAGGACGGTCTGCACCTGGACTGGACTGGAACCAATGTCCTAGCAGGAGCATTTGCTACTGCTGTTCAGGAAAATTTAAACTAATGTGGCAGGGGGATGGGAACAAGGGCAGAGAGACAGAGGGGTGTAAAATGAGGGTAGAAGCAAAAAAGTAATAAGGCGAAAAGTAAAAGTGGCAGGCAGGCAAATCCAGGGCAAAAATCAAAAAGGACCACTTTTCAACATAATTGTATAAGGGCTAAGAGTGTTGTAAAAACAAGCCTGAAGGCTTTGTGTGTCAATGCGAGGAGCATTCGTAACAAGGTGGATGAATTGAATGTGCAGATAGTTATTCATGAATATGAATAGTTGGGATCATAGAGACATGGCTCCAGGGTGACCAAGGATGGGAGCTCAACTTCCAGGGATATTCAATATTCAGGAGGGATAGACAGGAAAGAAAAGGAGGTGGGGTAGCATTGCTGGTTAGAGAGGAGATTAATGCAATAGAAAGGAAGGACATTAGCCTGGAGGATGTGGACTCAATATGGGTAGAGCTGCATAACACTAAGGGGCAGAAAACGCTGGTGGGAGTTGTGTACAGGCCACCTAACTGTAGTAGTGAGGTTGGGGATGGCATTAAACAGGAAATTAGAAATGCGTGCAATAAAGGAACAGTAGTTATAATGGGTGACTTCAATCTACATATAGATTGGATGAACCAAATTGGTAAGGGTGCTGAGGAAGAGGATTTCTTGGAATGTATACGGGATGGTTTTCTGAACCAACATGTCGAGGAACCAACTAGAGAGCAGGCCATTTTAGATTGGGTATTGAGCAATGAGGAAGGGTTAGTTAGCAATCTTGTCGTGCGAGGCCCCTTGGGTAAGAGTGACCATAATATGGTGGAATTCTTCATTAAGATGGAGAGTGACATAGGTAATTCAGAAACAAAGGTTCTGAACTTAAAGAAGGGTAACTTTGAAGGTATGAGATGTGAATTAGCTAAGATAGACTGGCAAATGATACTTAAAGGGTTGACGGTGGATATGCAATGGCAAGCATTTAAAGATCGCATGGATGAACTACAACAATTGTTCATCCCAGTTTAGCAAAAGAATAAACCAGGGAAGGTAGTGCACCCGTGGCTGACAAGGGAAATTAGGAATAGTATCAAGTCCAAAGAAGAAACCTACAAATTAGCCAGAAAAAGCGGCACACCTGAGGACTGGGAGAAATTCAGAGACCAGCAGAGGAGGACAAAGGGCTTAATTAGGAAAGGGGAAAAAATTATGAGAGAAAGCTGGCAGGGAATATAAAAACTGACTGTAAAAGCTTTTATAGATATGCGAAAAGATAAAGATTGGTTAAGACAAATGTAGATCCCTTACAGTCAGAAACAGGTGAATTGATCATGGGGAACAAGGACATGGCAGACCAAATTGAAGAACTACTTTGGTTCTGTCTTCACTAAGGAGGACATAAATAATCTTCCGGAAATAGTAGGGGACCGAGGGTCTAGTGAGATGGAGGAACTGAGGGAAATACATGTTAGTAGGGAAGTGGTGTTAGGTAAATTGAAGGGATTAAAGGCAGATAAATCCCCAGGGCCAGATGGTCTGCATCCCAGAGTGCTTAAGGAAGTAGCCCAAGAAATAGTGGATGCATTAGTGATAATTTTTCAAAACTCCTTAGATTCTGGATTATTTCCTGAGGATTGGAGGGTGGCGAATGTAACCCCACTTTTTAAAAAGGAGGGAGAGAGAAACCGGGGAATTATAGACCTGTTAGCCTGACATCGGTGGTGGGGAAAATGCTAGAGTCGGTTATCAAAGATGAGATAACAGCACATTTGGAAAGAGGTGAAATCATCGGACAAAGTCAGCATGGATTTGTGAAAGGAAAATTATGTCTGACGAATCTTATAGAATTTTTTGAGGATGTAGCTAGTTGAGTGGATAGGGGAGAACCAGTGGATGTGGTATATTTGGATTTTCAAAAGGCTTTTGACAAGGTCCCACACAGGAGATTAGTGTGCAAACTTAAAGCACAGGGTATTGGGGGTATGGTATTGATGTGGATAGAGAATTGGTTGGCAGACAGGAAGCAAAGAGTGGGAGTAAACGGGACCTTTTCAGATTGGCAGGCGGTGACTAGTGGGGTACCGCAAGGCTCAGTGCTGGGACCCCAGTTGTTTACAATATAAATGATTTAGACGAGGGAATTAAATGCAGCATCTCCAAGTTTGCGGATGACACGAAGCTGGGCGGCGGTGTTAGCTGTGAGGAGGATGCTAAGCGGGTGCAGGGTGACTTGGATAGGTTAGGTGAGTGGGCAAATTCATGGCAGATGCAATTTACTGTGGATAAATGTGAGGTTATCCACTTTGGTTGCAAGAACAGGAAAACAGATTATTATCTGAACGGTGGCCAATTAGGAAAAGGGGAGGTGCAACGAGACCTGGGTGTCATTGTACACCAGTCATTGAAAGTAGGCAGGCAGGTACAGCAGGCGGTGAAAAAGGCAAATGGTATGTTGGCATTCATAGCTAGAGGATTCGAGTACAGGAGCAGGGAGGTTCTACTGCAGTTGTACAAGGCCTTGGTGAGACCACAGCTGGAGTATTGTGTGCAGTTTTGGTCCCCTAATCTGAGGAAAGACATTCTTGCCATAGAGGGAGTACAAAGAAAGTTCACCAGATTGATTCCTGGGATGGCAGGACTTTCATATGAAGAAAGACTGGATCGACTAGGCTTATACTCACTGGAATTTAGAAGATTGAGGGGGAATCTTATTGAAACGTATAAAATTCTAAAGGGATTGGACAGGCTAGTTGCAGGAAAATTGTTTCCGATGTTGGGGGAGTCCAGAACGAGGGATCACAGTTTAAGGATAAAGGGGAAGCCTTTTAGGACCCGAGATGAGGAAAAACTTCTTCACACAGAGAGTGGTCAATCTGTGGAATTCTCTGCCACAGGAAACAGTTGAGGCTGGTTCATTGGCTATATTTAAGAGGGAGTTGGATATGGCCCTTGTGGCTAAAGGGATCAGGGGATATGGAGAGAAAGCAGGTACAGGGTTCTGAGTTGGATGATCAGCCATGATCATACTGAATGGCGGTGCAGGCTTGAAGGGCCGAATGGCCTACTCCTGCACCTGTTTTCTATGTTTCTATGGAATTAAATGTAATTTTCAGAAATGGACATAAAGGCTGTCCTTTCTAGAAACATCAATATACAGTACTGTGCAAAAGTCTTAAGCACAACTATGCAGAATCAGAACGAGGTTTAGTGTCGTGAAATTTGTTAACTTAGCGGGAGCAGTGCAATGTAATTGTGTTGCCTTTATGGCAGTTATTTAGTTTATAATATTTTCGCTTAGTAATTCGTTGTCTGTGATATATCGCGGCATGCGATGACGTCACAGCCGGTTTCGCCGCGTCTTGTGGGAAAATACCGGTTTGGAGAAACGGGAAGGTGGGGGCTCACATATGCGAGTCCAGCGCAAGAAAAGTTGTCTTCTACGCATTAAAAACACAGTGAAGCAACGCTGTAAGTTCCCGAGATAATCGATATGTTGAATTAAAATGTTAACGCTGATTCTGTTAAAAGTAACGACGGTCGATAAGGTTTATGTTTTCGTTAGTTGAAGAGTTGCGGATAGTTGTGTTGAAGTGTATTTAAAGCAGTCAATGGCGTAAGTAGATTCTGACTGTATGCTGCACTTTAATGTAATGTAGTCGTTGTAGTTTACTTTTGCAAGTATTTACGATGTAAATGTGATATCAAGAAGGAAACAAATACTGTACAAATCTTGTATTGTTTTATCAACAGTTTTCACCATACGTTAATGTGGAAGAGTGAACAGTAAACGGTTAATCTTACTGCGACCTTGTTTTCATTGATTACGGTTCACCTCGGTGTTTAGTTCGGCGTTCTGTTACACCCGAGCGAGAATGTTACAGTGAAAAGGCCGCATTATCAGGTGTTTCAAGTGCTGCAATGACAACTCGATCCAGCATCAAGTCGTTGCCATCCAGCGACAGGGGCAGTAGGGCATCAACAAGTAAGGCTGCCCATGCAAGAGCTAAAGCAGAAGCTGCCAAGGTGCGAGTGCGCGCTACGCCAAACAAGAAGCAAAATTGAAGATGGAAGCGGCTGCCAGAGAAGCCGAAAACCAGAAGGAAGTGGCTGCCAGAGAAGCCGAAAACCAGTTGGAAAGGGCAAGGATAGCGGCAGAGTTAGAAGTGCTGACGCTAGAACGAGGAGAAGAAGAGGCTGCCAGGGTTGAAGCAGATTACATAGAAGATGCTGAAGGAATGCATGATCTGGTTGATGTAAAATCTACTTCAGAAAGGATCAGATTGGAACGCACAAGCGACTATGTCCGATCTCAAATAGACTGGAAGACTTGTTCTCCCTCTCCATGCTCATTTGATAATGTCCCATGTCATGAGGAGTCTCCGAGAGGCCCGATTGCATCACATCCATCCGAGGAAGACAATTTACCTTGCAACTCCGCGATGAATTCAAGAATGAAAGGGCTCATGACAAGTACTTCTCGACACCAAACTTACCAGATTTGGGGAGAAGAGAGGCAAAGACCGAATTCGGAACAGCAAATTCCATAACAGATGTACGCCCTCAGTCGTATACCCGCCGACATATTTCCCCAGCTCGCATGCCACTTGCAGTCGAACCCATGGCACGGTATTTAGCACAATGGGATCTCGTCACTTCAGGACTATACCAGTTTGACGATAAACCTGAAAATTACCGTGCATGGTACTCCACATTCACCAACGCTATCGACGGAGTCCCGCTCAGAGCAACCCAAGAGTTGGATCTTATGGCGAAATGGCTGGGAAAAGAATCATGCGAACAGGTGAGACACATACGCTCAGTGTACATCAACAAACCCGAGCTAGCCTTGAGCAAAGCATGGGAGAGACTTCAGGAGGGCTATGCGGCCCCCGAAATTATTGAAGCATCGCTATACAGACGTCTGGAAAATTTTCCTAAGGTGTCAGCCAAGGACCACATCAAGTTAAGGGAGCTCGGAGATTTACTAATGGAGATTCAAGGCGCCAAAGAAGATGGCTACTCAACTGGTCTAGTATACCTAGATACTCCATCCGGGATTAGACAAATCGTGGACAAACTTCCATTTGGGCTGCAGGACAGGTGGGTGTCTGTTGCCTCAGAGTACAAGGAAGATCACAGAGGTCGATTTCCTCCCTTTGAGTATTTCACTAGGTTTGTGTGCAAGGAGGCGAAGAAGTGAAACGACCCTAGCCTCATGGGTCCAGGAAGCAGTGCAATTTACACCAAGCCAGATAAATTCTCTTCGAATAATTTCAACATTAATGAACCCGTCTCAGTGCTTAAGACTGAAGCCTTTACAACTAACAACGACCCTAGCAAGAATTGTCCATTGCTTAACAAACCCCACCCCCTCAAAAGATGCAGAACGTTTAGGGAAAAACCCCTTGAAGAGAGGATGGCCCTTCTCAAGGAGAAAAGAATATGTTTTAAATGCTGTTCCTCGACCTCTCACTGTGCTAGAGAGTGTACGATCGCCGTGAAGTGCCCGGAATGTAATAGCACTAATCACGATGGGGCCATGCATCCCGGCCCGTTACCGCAAACCGACAACGCTCCTTCACCCCCACAACAGGACGGCGGGGAGGGAGAAGCTCACTCCAGGACAACTGTTGTCAGCTCGAGCTGTACAGAAGTTTGCGGTCAAGCTCAGTCAAGCCGTTTTTGTTCAAAGATCTGCCTCACTAAGGTGTACCCTAAGGGAGCCAAAGACAAGGCCATCAAAGCCTATGTAATTCTGGATGATCAGAGCAATCGCTCACTAGTCAGCCCAGAGTTCTTTAACTTGTTCCACATTGAGAGTAATCAGTTCCCATACTACCTTAGAACTTGTTCGGGCAGCGTGGAAACTTATGGAAGGAAGGCAGAAGGCTTCCAGATTGAGTCCCTGGATGGTAAAGTTGTCATCTGTCTCCCTCCACTCTTAGAGTGCAATGAAATCATGAATAACCGCACTGAGATCCCGACGCCAAGTGCGGTGCTACACCAGCCACATCTCCACCACATCGCCAAACACATCCCAGAGCTGGATCCAGAAGCAGAAATACTCCTGCTATTAGGAAGAGATGTTCTCCAGATGCACAAGGTCAGGCAGCAGGTCAATGGACCACACGACACCCCCTTTGCGCAACGCCTGGATCTGGGCTGGGTGGTGATAGGAGAGGTGTGCCCTGGCAATGTACACAAACCGACAGTTAGCACACTCAAGACCAACGTGTTAGAGAGTGGCCACCATTCAATTTTTCAACCCCGCACAAGTGTCACGTGTATTAAGGAAGCACGACAAGGCTTTAACAAACGTAAAGTAACTGACGAGACGCTGGGTCAGTCAGTCTTCGCTCAAACTGAGCATGATAATAAACTTGCTCAATCAGCTCAAGATGCCATTTTCTTAAAAACAAAGGACACCAAGGTCTTCAGAGATGAAGCAAATAATGGGGTCGCCCCACTGCCTTTCAGAGAACCACGCCAGTGCTTGCCAAACAACAAAGAGCAGGCAGTCAAGCGGTTCACGCCCTTGCAAAAAACCCTGAAAAGGAAACCTGAGATGCAGCAACGCACCCGATTGACCCACGAGGTACTGTGCACACTAATGGCAGAGGTCACAGCCATTATAAATGCATGACCACTCCTACCTGTGTCTTCTGCCCCAGAAAACCCCTTCATACTCTCGCCATCAATGCTCCTTACGCAGAAGGCAGGAGCTGCCCCTCCACCTGGGGACTTCTCTGATAAGGATTTGTACACAAAGCGTTGGAGACAGGAATATCTACCTTTGTTGCAACTCAGACAAAAGTGGACAGAACCCTGCAGGAATCTTCAAGTTGGAGATTTAGTCCTGCTCAGGGACAAGCAAATCGCCCGCAACTGCTGGCCAATGGCCAGAATCACTGCCACATTCCCTAGTCGAGATGGACATGTCAGGAAAGTTGAGTTGAAAACTACCGACCAAGGTGATGTGAAAATTTACCAAAGGCCAGTTACAGAAGTCATTCTACTTCTACCTAAGGACTGATTTAGAGACTGAAGTTTTGTATTATGTTCATTGTGACCATACGAAGGTAAAGCGGGGAGTGTGTTGCCTTTATGGCAGTTATTTAGTTTATAATATTCTCGCTTAGTAATTTGTTGTCTGTGATATATCGCGGCATGCGATGACGTCACAGCCGGTTTCGCCGCGTCTTGTGGGAAAATACCGGTTTGGAGAAACGGGAAGGTGGGGGCTCACATATGCGAGTCCAGCGCAAGAAAAGTTGTCTTCTACGCATTAAAAACACAGTGAAGCAACGCTGTAAGTTCCCGAGATAATCGATATGTTGAATTAAAATGTTAACGCTGATTCTGTTAAAAGTAACGACGGTCGATAAGGTTTATGTTTTCGTTAGTTGAAGAGTTGCGGATAGTTGTGTTGAAGTGTATTTAAAGCAGTCAATGGCGTAAGTAGATTCTGACTGTATGCTGCACTTTAATGTAATGTAGTCGTTGTAGTTTACTTTTGCAAGTATTTACGATGTAAATGTGATATCAAGAAGGAAACAAATACTGTACAAATCTTGTATTGTTTTATCAACAGTTTTCACCATACGTTAATGTGGAAGAGTGAACAGTAAATGGTTAATCTTACTGCGACCCTGTTTTCATTGATTACGGTTCACCTCGGTGTCTAGTTCGGCGTTCTGTTACACCCGAGCGAGAACACTAAAGTAATACATGAATAGAAGCTGTCCCTGAATCGCTGAGTGTGTGCCTTCAGGCTTCTGTACCTCCTTCCTGATGTTAGCAATGAGAAAAGGGTCATGAATAATGTACGCCACCTTTCTTGGATGTAGCCAGGGTGCCTAAGACTTTGGCACAGTGATGTAGTAATTTAATATATTGCACTGTACTACTGTTGCAAAGAAAAAAACATTTCATGATGTGTGTGAATGATGATAAATGTGATTCTGATATTGGCCTCTATCGTGGACTGAGAGTGGGAAGGGGGCAGGGAGAGGGGAATCATGGTTGGGAAAGGGGGAAGGGAGAGGGGAGGGAGTGGGAAGCACCAGAGAGACATTCTGTAATGATCAGTAAACCAATTGTTTGGACTCAACTGACCTTGCCCAGTGTCTCAGGGCTGGGTGTGTTTGTACCCCCACCACCCCCTGCCTCGGCTGTCCTCTGCCACCTGTCCCACACTCCACCCTCACCATTCCCAATATGCTTTGCTCCCGCCAGATTTACAAACTCGCTCTCTGCTCCACGTTGACCAATACAGTACAGGCAGTCCCCGAGTTACGAACGTCTGACTTACGGACAACTCGTACTTACGAACTGAGGAAGGAGAACGCCGTTCACCGTTGTAAGTCGGATCGAGATGCTGTCCGTCATTTTAAGTCATTGCTGTTGACACTGTGTTGAGTGTTTTACTTTGTATTTGGCTTAAGTTTTTCTTAGTAAGATTCACCCTGACCCCACCTCCCACCATTCTGGTCGGCGGGTGGCACAGTGAGATCAGCGCTGGGCTCAAGAACAGAGGTTCAATCCAGTGACATTCCGCTCCCGTGCCGGGTTGATGTCAATCCAGTGACTCCCCTACCATCCGTGCCTGGTTGATGTCGAGCTCGCAACTCGACCTCGTTTTAAAAAAAAACCACTGCCACTCCAGTTTAAATACCCACGTGGAATATTATGGAGGATCAAATACCCAAACCCAGCACAGCCCCCACTTGTCCCATTTAGCCTGTCTTAGTGAGGTAGTCCTTCGGACCCAGCGGACCCTGGGATCCGCTGCTCACTGTGTTTCTGTTCCGTTGATGGGTGCGGTGGTCCTTAGGACCTCGTGGACCTCGGGAACTGGTGCAGCTCGGGACCCTCCACCCGCAGTGTTTCTGTTCCATTGATGGGAAGCGATAGCGATTGAAAATAAAGTGGAAATAATAACACGAAATCTGCAGTTGCTGGAAATTCAAACAACACACATAAAATGCTGATGGAACACATCAGGCCAGGCAGCACCTATGGGGAGAAGCACTGTCGACGCGACGTTTCAGGACTGACGAAGGGTCTCGGCCCGAAACGTTGACAGCGCTTCTCCCTATAGATGCTGCCTGGCCTGCTGTGTTCCACCAGCATTTTGTGTGTGTTGTTTGGAAATAATAACATTTGGAAAGATGTGAAACGCCATCGGTTATTGGAAAAGCGTTAGGCTACAGTTGGTCAACGATCAGAATAATTTTAAAGGATAACGGATAAAGTGAGAATAACAGAGCACGTGAAAGGCCCTGCCCCGATGAAAGCTACAATTATTACTAAGCAACGCAGAGGTTTAATTATTGGAATACATACGTTTCTTAAGTGTTTTATATGCATAGAAAGGTAAAATATATACTATATACTAAGACAAACGTTTGACAAACTGACGTTAAATAATACCGGATGTACTTGTTCTGACTAACGTACAAATCCGACTTAAAGACGGACTCAGGAACGGAACTCGTACATAACCTGGGGACTGCCTGTACTGTGCAACAGTCTTGTAGACACCCTAGCTATATATATGTGCTTAAGACTTCGGCACAGTATTGTACTTTGCATCAATATGGCAAAAAAAGCAACCAGAGATAGTCTGCTTTAGAGTTGTACAGTCTTCTGGAGCATGTATAATGAGACTTCTACTTGTTGGTTCATTGATTGTTTTCTAAAGGCTTGTAATCACATTATACTTACAAAATGTATAAAAATATCTTTTTTTCCAACTTGTAGATGACTTTATTCAGGCACAAAAATGCAAGGCGGATTGAAGGCCTGGATAAGAATGTATGGTAAGTGCTAATTTTGAAATGCTCTCAGCACAGAGCTGGTTTCCTTGGATGTCAGCCTATTCTTTCTTCATGGGGCTCATGGTGGACTGAAAACAGACTTGATAAATATTGGTTGGGATTGTGGGTTAATTGGTTCTATTAAGCATTTGGACAGAAACAGAGCACTCACCTTCATTATAAACACTGATGCTGGAAATCTTGAGCAAGATACACAAAATGCTGGAGGAATTCAGCAAATCAATGGAGAGAAATAATCAGTTGATGTTTCATAGAATATTACAGCACAGTGCAGTCACTTTGGCTCACAAGGTTTTGCCGTACTATTAACCCAACATCAATCCCACATAGCCCTCCATTTTTCTATTATCCACGTGCCTCTCTAAGTTTATTAAATGTCCCTAATATATCTGCTTCTACCACCACCCTTGGTAGCACAATCCAAGCACCTACCACTCTTGTGTAAATTTAAAAAAACAACCTTGGACATATCCCATATATTTTTCTCCAGTCATCTTAAAATTATGCTCTCTCTATCATCCATTTCCACCCTGGGGAAAAAGACACTGGCTGCCCACTCTATTATGCCTCTTATCATCTTATACACCTTTCTCAAGTTACCTGTGTTCCATGCATCTTGGCCATCCAGAGTTTTTGATCGCCAGCCATTTTAATTCCCTTCCCATTCCCTCTCCGATCTGTCTGTTCTGGTAGTGTAGTAGTTAGTGTAACACTTTGTAGAGACCTGTTTTCATTTTAATACGAAAGAGTTCCTCTGTTGATCAGAAAAGCCAAATTAAATCCACTGTGATTCAATGTTGTAAAACAATAAAACATGAAAACTTCCGGGGGCAGGTGGTGAATACTTTTCATAGGCACTGTATATTGTTTGATTATGCTCTCCTGGTCATTTAAGTAATTCATTACGTTCGTATGTATAAATATATTGATTTGCATATGTCACGCTACCACGTGATACGTGCTCACCTCGTTTAAAGTAAACTCGAACTACACCCTTATTTTGGACTCCTGTGAGTTCCTTTGAATTGGTGCCCTGATGCACTCACCTCAATTATAAGCAAATGCTTTGAGAGGCTGGTCAACGGCTACATCTGCAGCTTGCTGCCACCCACACTGGACCCCTACAATTCAGCTATCGACGGAACTGCTCTACCGATGATGCCATAGCCACAGCACTACACATCATCCTCACTTACCTGGAGAAGAGGGATCTATACGTTGGAATGCTGTACCTAGGCTACAGTTCAGCATTCAACACCATAATTTCCTCCAGGCTTGACAGGAAGCTCAGAGACCCCGGCCTTGTGCAGCTGGATCCTAGATGTTCTGACAGTAAGGATGGGCTCCCTCACCTCTACTCCTCTGATCCTCTACACAGATGGCCCCCTGGGTTGTGTCCTGAGTCCCCTTCTCTACTCCCTTTATACCCACAACTGTGCTGCTACACACAGCTCCAATCTGCTGATCAAATTTGCAGATGACACGAGGTTGATGAGCTTTATTTCTAGCCGTGACGAGAGAGGTGAACACCCTGACACAGTGGTGCCAGGGATAACAACTTCTTCCTCGATGTCTAAAACAACAAAAGAGCTGATTGTGGATTACAGGAGAAACAGAGACAGGCTCTCCCCCAATCAACATCAATGGGACTGCAGTAGAGAATGTGAGTAGTTTCAAGTTCCTCAGTAAATACATCACTGAAGATCTTACATGACTGTACACACAGGCTGTGTGGCAAAAAAAAGTACAACAGTGTGTCTTCCACCTCAGGCAACTGAAGAAGTTCGACAGGAGCCCCCAGTTTCTCAAGACCTTCTACAAGGACTCCATTGAGAGCATCCTGACTGGTACAGGAATTGCACCACCATCGATTGCTGGGCACTGCAGAGAATGAGTGGTACGGACAGCCCAGCACATCTGCGGACGTGAACTTCCCTCCACTGAGGACACTTACAGCAGCAGGTGCATAAAGAAGGCCTGGAAGATCACCAGAGACACCAGTCACCCCACTATAAACTGTTTCAGCAGCTTCCATCTGGCAAATGGTATCGCAGCATTAAAGCTAAGACCAGCAGGGTACGGGACAGCTTCTTTCTACAAGCCATTAGACTTAAAAATTCACATGTTTCTACGTTGCGACAGAGTCACAACGCAAGATTTTTACTCCCTCGCATTGTGGGATGGGTGTAAGATTTAAATAAATTCAAATAATGTTTTAAAGTTACAGAACAGTGCGTGCCTGGAGAATGCTGCCAAGGGTGGTAGTGGAACCAGATATGATAATGGCCTTCAAGAGACTTTTAATCTCGCACGTGAATAGGCAGAGAATGGAAGGATATGGATCTCAAATAGGCAGAAGGGTTGAGTCTAATTTGTTGTCATGCTCTGATGAGCCCTTGTGGGCTGAAGGGCCTGTTTCTCTGCTGTACTAATCGATATTCTGGATCTTTTATCTTCCTGTGTTATTAACAGGTGTGCTCTGTTGTGCAGGGTTGAATTTACCAAGTTGGCTGCTGAGCCAGGAGTGGTCAACCTCGGTCAGGGGTTCCCAGACATGCTACCTCCCTCCCATGTGCGTGAAGCACTGGCTGACGCAGTGGCAGGAGAAAATTTCATGCTGAATCAGTACACACGAGGGTTTGTAAGTTCTCATTTGTCTCATTTAGCATGCTGTGAGATAAACACATGAATACACAGAGAATGAAGGCATTTAAGACCATGAAATATAGGAGCAGAATTAGTTCATTTGGCCCATCAAGTCTTCTGCGCCATTTCATCATGGCTGATCCATTTTCCTCTCAGCCCTAATCTCCTGCCTTCTCCCCACGTCCCTTCATGCCTGACTAATTAGGAATCTTTCAACCTCTGCCTTAAATATACCCAATGACTTGGCCTCCACAGCTGTCTGTGGCAATGAATTCCACAGATTCGCCACTCTCTGGCCACAGAAATTCCTCCTCATCTCTGTTGTAAAAGGACACCCCTATAGTCTGAGACTGTGTCCTCTAGTCCTCGACATTCTCTACACATCCACTCTATCAAGGCCTTTCACTATTCGATCGGTTTCACCCCTCACTCTTCTGAATTCTAGTGAATACAGGCACAGAGCCATCAAATGCTCCTCCAATGACAAGCCATTCAATCATTTTTGTGGACCTCCTTTGAACCCTCTACAATTTCAGCACGTCCTTTCTAAGATGAGGGGCCCAAAACTGCTTATAGTACTCCAAGTGAAACCTTGCCAGTGCTTTATAAAGTCTCAACATTACATCCTTGCAAAGGATGCATTTCTGAAATCTACACAAGGTTATTCTTGCTGTTATCTAAAAAATAATTCAACCAGGTAAAAGGCTGTTATGGATTTACCTGTATGTTATGAGAATGGGTCAATTAATAACCTTGTTGTAACCATGGCCCCTAGGAAAGATCCACCGAATCTTGAAAGAATTTTGCATTTGAAAATGATTGTAGTTCAATCAGAAATCAGGCTTTTCAATATAACGGAAGCTGTTAAAGCTGGGGGAGGATGTCGCAGTGTAGATTAATCTCAGATTCAGATTTGTTCATCACATGTACGTTCAGAGAAATGTGTCATTTTGTGTTAACAACCAACACACCCAAGGATGTGCTGAGGGCAGCCCGCAAGTGTCGCCACATATTCTGGTGCCAGCGTAGCATGCCCACAATGCACAGCACAAGCAACAGTAACAACAAAGCAAAACAAGAGTAAAACAAGCCCCTTTCCCACCCACTCACACACACAGACAGGCCTCCAACCTCACGCCAGGCTGCCTGTAGGCCTTGGCCCTTAACGCTCAGATTCACAAACACTGGGCCTCCAGCCCCCTCCAGTCTCTGGGCTGGACATTAGGCCTTCGACTACCCCAGAACCCGCCAATCCCGGGATACAAGCAATGGGAAGTTTTGCAGTTACCCAGAGGCAGAATAGGAGATTTGGTCAGGTCTTTCATGTTAGAGGCATGACCGAGAATAGTTGAAGAATATTTTCAATTCATTCACAAGATGTGAATGTGACCGGCTGGACCAACACAACGTCCATCTCAAACACCTGGGCTGGATCAGTTCAGTGTGCACATAAAAAGTGAAAAGCTTAAGAACAGGAATTGACCCTGAAATTCCTCAAATCTGCCCCACCACTTAGTGTGATCAAGGCTGATCTATGCCTACCTATGTTTCCCCTTCTGAGCCATTTCTGCATAGCTCCCAATTCCCTGATCTTCTCAAAAACAATCTATTTCCTTTTTAAATACCCCAGTGATCTAGCTCTCTCTACTCTTGGGGTTAGAAGTTCAGAGCTCTCTGCAGGAAGCTCCTCCACACATCAGTTTTAAATGATTGTCCCATAATCTTGTAACCATGTCCTCTCCTTCATGGTTATCCCACTAATGGAAGCAACTTGGCATCTACCATGTCCTGCCTCCCCTAAGGGATACCCTTTTCTTACTGTTACCATCAGGTAGGAGATACAGAAGCCTGAAGGTACACACTCAACAATTCAGGAACAGCTTCTTCCCTTCTGCCACCTGATTCCTAAATGGACATTGAAGCTTTCAAACACTACCTCACATTTTTAAAAAAAGCAGTATTTCTGTTTTTGCAGATTAAAAAAAAATCTATTCAATATACATAATTGATTTACTTGTTTATTTATTATGTTTTATTTTATTTATTATTTTTTCTCTCTCTGCTAGATTATGTATTGCATTGAACTGCCGCTGCTAAGTTAACAAATTTCACGTCACATGCCGGTGATAATAAACCTGATTCTGATTCTGTGCCTCCATCAGTAAAAAGGTCAAACAAGGCGTTACAGTTTCCTCCGGTGATGGAAACGAATACTGGAATTTAGGCTACATGTTTAGAAATCTCTTAGAAAATTAATTAATTCTAGGTTTTTTTAAAGAAGTACCGTAGATTCCGGATTTTAAGCCGCTACTTTTTTCCCACATTTTGATCAGCTTTGAACACTGCGGCCTTTACTACGGTGCGGCTAATGCATGATTTTTTTTCATGCCGCCAAAAACATTTTGCCTCGTAACAGTAGACCAATAAAATTGATGAGTAGTTCACAGAGGTCCAATGAAATTGTACGATAAATCAAGCGCACTTTCACAATTAAATTATTGTAAATCAGTCATTTGTACTCACCCTCATCAACATGGAAAACACTCGAAGAAAAGCATTGTGCTGCCTTTATGGCAGTTATTTAGTTTATAATATTTTCGCTTAGTAATTCATTTGTTAGTATGTTTTCTGTACTACAGCCCGGAATGCTAGACGTCACATCCGGTTTCGCCGCGTCTTGTGGGAAATACCGGTTTGCGATAAACGGGAAGGTGGGGGGGGGGAGCGGCGGAGCGGCGGAGCCAAAACGCAGCTTTTAAGTTAAAGGCGATCAATAACTTTTCCTGGTAGGCTGCAGTATATATATTTTTACCAGTCGCTAGGAGATATTGGAATATATATGCAACGTAATTTGTGTGTTACCGATACGTATGTATATTTAAAAGTAGCCGTATTACAGGCACGGTTCGAAAAAAAGCATTTGCAATATGTATTTGTTTGTTACCATATGGATTTAATTAAAAGTTAAAAAATCCTCACGTGTAATATCTTTCTGTGTAAATATCTCATTACAAAGTGGGACACCTGCGGCCTAAAATCCGGTGCGGCCTGTACAAGTACAAAATTGATTTTCTTTCTAAAATTAGAGCCAGCGGCTTTTAATCAGGTGCGCTCTGTAATGTGAAATCTACGGTATTTCACAAATAAATTCGTCAGTTGTTTGTCCCATATGGCCGCTTCTCTGAATGCATTGTTTTAGAACTGGTTTTTGTTATGCACTCTGCTGAAGGTTGTTGGCATGTGTTAGATATGTGGGTTTTGACCAAAGGAAAAATGGCCGGAGTAGCTCAGCATTTTAGTGCAAGAGTGTTTCTTAGGTGTATCATAAATCAAACTTACTAAAATAGCAAAAAGAAAACTGGCAAAATTTACAAAAAGATACCTATCCGAAAACACAATAATAGCTCCATATTATTTTTGTCCAGTGTGAACACCTGGCAGCCACAATCTTTCTCTCTCCTACTGAGAGCAGAGTCCCGTTTATTAGGCAACAGGCTATACCATCTTTTATTACCCAAAAAGTTAACATAAGACTACACATGAATCAAAATATGATACACTCTGCAATGTAATTCCAATCATATTACAAAATAGACAGAAGTGTGTATGTGTATATATATATATAGTATACAAATAATATATACACATTTAGACATTCACATTACTAAAGAAATGGATTATTGCGAAGTGTATGGTGGGAAAGGCGCTGTAAAGTCAACCTGAGCACACCAACTTGTTATGACCCCAGCCCCTGCCTTTGTGAGATTCGCAAGAGCCCTAGTCAAGGGGGGGTCAAATGACCCAAGAGAGAGAGGGAGACGTGCTGAAGACCACGTTCCCCAGGGAAGCAGAATAAAGCGACTCTTTGACTATTGTCTCATGAAGACCACGTGTATAGCCCTCGGGCAAAGTGGGCTGGTCGCTCAACAAGACAAAAGCCTCGGACATAGCCATTGTCTTGGGAGACACCTTTGTGGGATAAGGAACTGGCCTACGTGCAAAATCTCAGGGCAATGTGAGATGGGTGATGGGGGAAGGATTGCCTCGCCCCCCCCCCCCCCCCACCCTGATGGACATCTACAACCCTGCCAGTCCAGATAAAAGGTGGGCTGCTGAGGCGGGGCGCCAGACGCACCGGAAGATGTGCTTGAGATCCTGTGACAGCGTTTTGAGAGCGACAGCCGGTGGTGGGGTTCGTGTGCGTCTTTTCCTTGCCTGGGATTGGCGACCCCACAACGGAAGAACGGCTTAGCTACAGGGGAGGCCACAGATGAGCGTTCATTCCCCCAACGAGGCTCCGACAAACCGAACCCCTCCAGGTTGGAAAACCTGTCGGGTAACTCTTTCATCCCCCCCCCCCCTCTCTTTCTAACAAAAGTGCACCAACGCGACACCACAACGACGGCAGCGGGTGAAACTGCAGTGACCGCAAAAAGACTTTTAAATATCCAGTAAACAATATATATCTACATTACCCCTAGACAACGATAGAGCTTATTTCTGATTGATTATTACTATACCTGTGCTTTAGATTGAGTTGTGACGACGTATATGATCTGAATGTTTTGTATTAACCATACGTTTGTGCCCCTTTATAAATAAAAACATTTGAAAATAGTAGCATCAGGCTTCGGTGGATCCATCTATCTTTGCTGGAAAACTACCCGGTTACTGGGGAACGTAACAAGTGGGTTGCTTGTCCCGGATTTGAAACCAAAGGGGAGGGTCAGTGAATCGGGCTGTAAGTCCAAACTTAAATCTGGTTACGCAGGTAGCCAGACAGGAAACCAGCAAAGATGGATGTGGGTGAATTTATGAGAAATCCGACTGTAGAGGCGCTAGGGACGGCTACCAAATCAGACTTGGTAAATCTGGCAAAGGGGTTAGGCCTCGCAGAGGTGAGGTCATCAATGAAAAAGCAGGAAGTGCGAGGGGTCATAAATCAGTATTACATTGAAAAGGAGGTGTTTGCAGCTGAGGATTTGGAAAATATCCCCGAAAAGAGATTAGCGAGTGGGACAGATCAGGTAGAGTTGGAGAAAATAAGGTTGGACCATGATCTTAAAGTAAAGCAGCTAGAAGCAGCTGCAAAGGAAAAGGCTGAGGAACGGGCTGAAAAGGAAAAGGCTGAGGAACGGGCTGCAAAGGAAAAGGCTGAGGAACGGGCTGCAAAGGAAAAGGCTGAGGAACGGGCTGAAAAGGAAAAGGCTGAGGAACGGGCTGCAAAGGAAAAGGCTGAGGAACGGGCTGCAAAGGAAAAGGCTGAGGAACGGGCTGCAAAGGAAAAGGCTGAGGAACGGGCTGAAAAGGAAAAGGCTGAGGAACGGGCTGAAAAGGAAAAGGCTGAGGAACGGGCTGCAAAGGAAAAGGCTGAGGAACGGGCTGCAAAGGAAAAGGCTGAGGAACGGGCTGCAAAGGAAAAGGCTGAGGAACGGGCTGCAAAGGAAAAGGCTGAGGAACGGGCTGCAAAGGAAAAGGAAAAAGCTGAGGAACGAGCTGAAAAGGAAAAGGCTGAGGAACGAGCTGCAAAGGAAAAGGAAAAGGCTGAGGAACGAGCTGCAAAGGAAAAGGAAAAGGCTGAGGAACGGGCTGAAAAGGAAAAGGCTGAGGAACGAGCTGCAAAGGAAAAGGCTGAGGAACGGGCTGCAAAGGAAAAGGAAAAAGCTGAGGAACGAGCTGAAAAGGAAAAGGCTGAGGAACGAGCTGCAAAGGAAAAGGCTGAGGAACGGGCTGCAAAGGAAAAGGCTGAGGAACGGGCTGCAAAGGAAAAGGAAAAGGCTGAGGAACGGGCTGAAAAGGAAAAGGAAAAGGCTGAGGAACGAGCTGCAAAGGAAAAGGAAAAGGCTGAGGAACGAGCTGCAAAGGAAAAGGCTGAGGAACGGGCTGCAAAGGAAAAGGAAAAAGCTGAGGAACGAGCTGAAAAGGAAAAGGCTGAGGAACGAGCTGCAAAGGAAAAGGCTGAGGAACGGGCTGCAAAGGAAAAGGCTGAGGAACGGGCTGCAAAGGAAAAGGAAAAGGCTGAGGAACGGGCTGAAAAGGAAAAGGAAAAGGCTGAGGAACGAGCTGCAAAGGAAAAGGAAAAGGCTGAGGAACGAGCTGCAAAGGAAAAGGAAAAGGCTGAGGAACGAGCTGCAAAGGAAAAGGAAAAGGCTGAGGAACGAGCTGCAAAGGAAAAGGCCGAGGAACGGGCTGCAAAGGAAAAGGCCGAGGAACGGGCTGCAAAGGAAAAGGCCGAGGAACGGGCTGCAAAGGAAAAGGCCGAGGAACGGGCTGCAAAGGAAAAGGAAAAGGCTGAGGAACGAGCTGCAAAGGAAAAGGCCGAGGAACGGGCTGCAAAGGAAAAGGCCGAGGAACGGGCTGCAAAGGAAAAGGCCGAGGAACGGGCTGCAAAGGAAAAGGAAAAGGCTGAGGAACGGGCTGCAAAGGAAAAGGCCGAGGAACGGGCTGCAAAGGAAAAGGAAAAGGCTGAGGAACGGGCTGCAAAGGAAAAGGCTGAGGAACGGGCTGCAAAGGAAAAGGCTGAGGAACGAGCTGGAAAGGAAAAGGCTGAGGAACGGGCTGAAAAGGAAAAGGCTGAGGAACGGGCTGCAAAGGAAAAGGCTGAGGAACGGGCTGCAAAGGAAAAGGAAAAGGCTGAGGAACGAGCTGCAAAGGAAAAGGCTGAGGAACGGGCTGAAAAGGAAAAGGCTGAGGAACGGGCTGAAAAGGAAAAGGCTGAGGAATGGGCTGCAAAGGAAAAGGCTGAGGAACGAGCTGCAAAGGAAAAGGCTGAGGAACGGGCTGCAAAGGAAAAGGAAAAGGCTGAGGAACGAGCTGAAAAGGAAAAGGAAAAGGCTGAGGAACGGGCTGCAAAGGAAAAGGCTGAGGAACGAGCTGCAAAGGAAAAGGAAAAGGCTGAGGAACGGGCTGCAAAGGAAAAGGCTGAGGAATGGGCTGAAAAGGAAAAGGCTGAGGAATGGGCTGCAAAGGAAAAGGCTGAGGAACGGGTTGCAAAGGAAAAGGCTGAGGAACGGGTTGCAAAGGAAAAGGCTGAGGAATGGGCTGAAAAGGAAAAGGCTGAGGAACGAGCTGCAAAGGAAAAGGCTGAGGAACGGGCTGCAAAGGAAAAGGCTGAGGAAAGGGTACAGGTGTTCAAACTAAAGGAATTAGAGATGAAACGGGGTCATGAGCTCCAGCTAAAGCAGCTAGAAGCAGAAGCAGAAGAGAAAGAGAAACAAAGGAGCCATGAATTGGAGCTGGACAGGCGAAAGCAAGAGCGAAGAGTTCAAGGGCAAGAGAGAGAGGAGGGGTTTGATGTTAGTCGGGCGTTGAGGTTGGTCCCCCCGTTCGAGGAGACGGATGTTGATAGTTATTTCTTGCTATTTGAAAATGTGGCAGTGAATCAGAAGTGGCCCAGAGAACAGTGGGTGGCGTTGTTACAAAGTGTGTTACAAGGGAAAGCACAGCGGGCATATGCCGCGTTGCCCCCAGAAGGGGAAGGGAATTATGATCAAGTAAAGGAGGCCATTCTCCGGGGTTACAAGTGAGTACCTGAGGCGTATAGACAAAGGTTCTGAAATTTAAGGAAAGGGTGGAATCAAACGTATACCGAGCTAGCCCATGAGAAGGGTGTGCTCTTGGACCGTTGGTGCACTGTGGAAAAGGTGGCCGAGAATTATGGGCGTATCAGGGAGTTATTTTTGATTGAGGAATTTAAAGGTTGTGTTCCGGAAGAGATCCTGATGTATTTGAATGAGAGGACGAATCAGTCCATCTCAGAAATTGCTAGGTTCGCAGATGAATATGCCCTAACCCACAAGACAAAGTATTCCTTGCCAAAAAGTTACCAGAGAGACCGTGGGAATGGTAGAGAAAACCCGCCGGCTGAGGCGGAGATCCCTCTGGGAGCTAGTGGTAAAATTGAGGAGGAGAGGCAAGACGGCAGGAGAGGTCCTGGCTTGACCTGTTTTAATTGTGGAAAGGTGGGGCATATTGCATCTAAATGTTTTGCTCCGAGAAAGGAGCCAGAGAGAGGGAAAGCAGCGATCCCTATCGGGTGTGCAGTGGTAATCAGAAAGTCGGCAAGAGGGTCCCAGGGGAGCAGAGAGCGCGAGGGGTCGGAGATTTATATGTCACACGGAACCGTGTCTATGAGGAAGGGGGACCCGCCAATTCCCGTACGGATTTGGAGAGACACGGGGGCGGAGCTATCATTAATTACCCGTAACGTATTACAATTCGGACCTCCGACAGGTGAGGTAGCCCTGAGAGGAATAGGAAAAGGGACAGAAAGGGTGTCTTTGCGTAGGGTCATTTTGGATTGTGAGCTGGTGTATGGATCAGTTGAAATGGGGGTGCCATCAGAATTCCCGAGAACTGACGTGGATGTCCTCCTTGGGAACGATTTAGCAGGAGGAAAAGTTTGGTCGGCCATGACTATGACCCGCCGACCAGTGCGTGTTGAGGCCCCGCCCATAGAGTCCCCAAGCTATCCCACATGCGCGGACACTCGCAGCCTGTTGAGAGCAGCAGCTGAGAACGAGAGCAGTTTAAAATTGGCCAGTTTTGATTTGGCCCAGACGTCTTTACCGACCCTGTGCCATGAGGGTTTCGAGGGTGGTAAAATGAGGGATAGTAACGTAAAAGGGGGTAAGGGAGAGAAGGTAGATCTGCCCTTAGCGAAGAAAAAGGTCCTAGAGGTAGGAAATAAAGATGAGAAACAGATAAAGCTGTTAAAAGGTCCAGGGTTGGACAAGGATGATCTGTCTGGTTTGGCAGGACTGTTTGAAGAAGTTGAAAATTCTAAAGGTGTTCCCGATAATGAAATGAGGGCAGTCCTAGATGAAAAGGATGCCATTACCTTGAAGAAGTCTGCTGGGTTGGCAGTTGGGGTTGTTACAGCCCGCAGGGTTGAGTTTACTCCGGAAGTGAGTTGCCCAGAGAGTAACTGGGAGGATCAGGGGAATTTAGAATTTGAAAAGGGTATGGGTATTGAAAGCCTGGAAGAGGCCAATGCCCCGTTTGAGTGTGTCCAAGATGGGGATGCACGTGGTCCTGAACCTAGTTACGGAGCTCAGAAAAATTCTGAGGTATTTGGCTCAGCTGGACGAGACGGTCGTCCTTTTGGAGCAGATAGACTTGGTTCGGAAAAAAAAGGGTTAACCTTGGGAAGTGTGAGTTCCCAGATGGTTGTGCTGAAGGGGGTGTTCAGAGTTAATGTGGAGTTTACGAATGGGGAGATAACTGTTGTTGTGGAGGAGAACGGTAAATCTGTAGTTCCCAAATCGAATGAAAAAAAGTTAAAGTCTAGATTGATGCCTGCACATCGATTACAGGTTGATTTGGAATGTAAGGGTGCCTCACACGCTATTGTTATTCAAGAAAGCGCTGTGAGGAAGCCAAAATTTAAATGCGGCCGGAGAAAAAGGTTCGAACTGATCCACATCAGCCTGCATGGTCTTGACAAAAGGGTTAACTACCTGTGTAGTATTAAAGAATTGGGTGGAAATTCCCATGATGGACTAGGTTGGGGACACGGAGTTAAGAGAATAACCCTCGTGAAAAGAAAAGGCAGGAGAGTACCTCGCCAAATTACTCAAGTTCCCCACGGGGAGACTCTCCGGAAAAGAGGCGATAGTTAATAGAAAATGCCATTTTTTAAACAGCAACGCCGGTTGTACGGGTTTGCGCCAAAGCCTGTGACTAATAAAGACAACCCCTTTGGAGACCTGCCGGTGAAATAACACGACCGAAACGATTAGCATTTGTATAAACTTTTGTAGATGCACCTAAGCTAAGATCACACCTCCTTAGTTTTGTTGCTGAAGAAAATAAATAAATAGGTGGTTATTGAGCTGAAGTTTGATGCTACCAGACTTTAGTACGGTACGCGATGTTAAGATATTAAAGAAAGGGACACTGTAATTGTTACCTGTTTAGATACTGACTTGAATGTATAATGGTAGTACTCTGTGAAGAGAGGAGCTTGTGTATTGTGTTAGAAAAAAAAATCCTATAAGACTCTGTACCAACTTGTTTTTAACCGCTGGTAAAAAACTTTTAAGATGGGAGGTGTTATGACCCCAGCCCCCGCCTTTGTGAGATTCGCAAGAGCCTTAGAAAAGGGGGGGTCAAATGACCCAAGAGAGAGAGGGAGACGTGCTGAAGACCACGTTCCCCCGGGAAGCAGAATAAAGCGACTCTTTGACTATTGTCTCATGAAGACCACGTGTATAGCCCTCGGGCAAAGTGGGCTGGTCGCTCAACAAGACAAAAGCCTCGGACATAGCCATTGTCTTGGGAGACACCTTTGTGGGATAAGGAACTGGCCTACGTGCAAAATCTCAGGGCAATGTGAGATGGGTGATGGGGGAAGGATTGCCTCGCCCCCCCCCCACCCTGATGGACATCTACAACCCTGCCAGTCCAGATAAAAGGTGGGCTGCCGAGGCGGGGCGACAGACGCACCAGAAGACATGCTAGAAATCCTGTGACAGCGTTTTGAGAGCGACAGCCAGTGGTGGGGTTCGTGTGCGTCTTTTCCTTGCCTGGGATTGGCGACCCCACAACGGAAGAACGGCTTAGCTACAGGGGAGGCCACAGATGAGCGTTCATTCCCCCAACGAGGCTCCGACAAACCGAACCCCTCCAGGTTGGAAAACCTGTCGGGTAACTCTTTCATCCCCCCCCCCCTCTCTTTCTAACAAAAGTGCACCAACGCGACACCACAACCGACGGTGGCTGGTGGAACTGCAGTGACCGCAAAAAGACTTTTAAATATCCAGTAAACAATATATATCTACATTACCCCTAGACAACTGTAGAGCTTATTTCTGATTGATTATTATTATACCTGTGCTTTAGATTGAGTTGTGACGACGTATATGATCTGAATGTTTTGTATTAACCATACGTTTGTGCCCCTTTATAAATAAAAACGTTTGAAAATAGTAGCATCAGGCTTTGGTGGATCCATCCATCTTTGCTGGAAAATTACCCGGTTACTGGGGAACGTAACAAACTCAGTTTGGGGCCCGTTATGAGAATACGCCAGGGAAGACGTTAAAGTGTGTGCACTTAGTGCAATTACAGTAGAATGACGGGTGGGGTGGGGGGGAAGGTGTGTTTACTGATTGCTGTCTCTCACAGCATGCTGTGCTGGTGCTGGAATATGTGGCAATTTCTGCAGGCTGCCCCAGCGCACCCTGAGGCTGGGTTGGTTGGTACGGCAAATGATGGCTATCATGTTTTCACGTGCAAGTGATGAGTGTATAGATCTGAATCTGAGCACTGTGGTTGTTCACAGTTTAACCAATTGATGCCTTCTCACATGAAATGGGAACCTGAATCCTTATCACAGCCAATTAATTACTATCCATTGATTAGAGCTAAGTACACATAAGACATACACGTTTGGTGCTGATAACTTGTTACTCTGCTTTGTCTTTCACACAAGGGTCATCCTCCATTAGTGAAGGCACTGGCTGAACTGTACGGGCATGTTTATGGACGATCGATCAATCCGAATAAAGATATTGTGGTAACAGTGGGCGGATACGGTTCTCTCTCACACTCCATACTCGGACTCGTAGATGAAGGAGATGAGGTAAAAAAGCAAACAATTAAATTGTTTGCCCACACAGGTTCAATCTTTGATGTGATGGTGTATTGTTCATGTTAAGCTCGGGCAGCAGTGTTTTTCCACTCATGACTGAATGGGTTGAATGAATGACTGAGCCCTGTGACGGTCCAGAAAGTGCTTTTATCTCATCTAGAACATGTTGGTTTTAGTTCGGTGCCATTCTCACAGACCTGGAGTACTGAGGCCATTCACAGTCCTCGAATTTCTACTGTTTAGATGCCAAGTTGAAGCCCCTCTCAACTGCATGTAGAAAAAAAATCCTGTCTGATTCAGTGGCCCAGCTAGTAAAGCTACTGTCTCACAGTTCCGGGATGTCAGGTTTGATCCTGACTCTACTGCTCATTGTTTGTCTGTAAATTTGCAGTTTTCCTGTAACTTAGAGTAGGTTGATAGATCAAAGTACAAAGTAAAATTTATTATCAGAGTACATGCGTCACCACATACAACCCTGAGATCCTTTTTCTGCAGGCATACTCGTAGTAGGTTAAAAGGTCAGCACAAGATTGTGGGCCAAAGGGCCTGTCCCCTGTTAACTGCAATCAAATGCTCCAGCTTCTTCTGTATCCCAAAAATATTCAGGCTACTGTATTAATTGCATAAGTAAGAGGAAGAATCTGGGACAGGGGAATTCACTGAGTCATTATCGTTATTATGTGCCATATCGTATGATGTTGGTGATCATGGTCCCAAGACCATGATTGATTGCCCTTGGCAAATTTTTCTACAGAAGTGGTTTGCCATTACCTTCTTCTGGGCAGTGTCTTTACAAGATGGGTGACCCCAGCCATTATCAATACTCTTCAGAGATTGCCTGGTGTCAGTGGTCGCATCACCAGGTCTTGTGATAGGCACCGGCTGCTCATAACGACCACTCACCATCTGTTCCCATGGTTTCACATGACCCTGATTGGGAGGTGAGGGGGGGGGGGTGTGGGCTAAGCAGGTGCTACACCTTGCTCAAGGGTGACCTGCGGGCTAGAAGAGGGAAGGAGCACCTTACTCCTCCTTTGGTAGAGACATATCTCCAATCCACCATCTGGGTTACTATATATGCCAGCAAGAAAACAAATCGCGAGGTTGTTTATACTGATATAAATGCACTTTGATAATAAATTTACTTTGAACATCGCTGGGAATATGGAATTCCGTCAATGGAATGATTAAAATGAGTCAACTCACTGATGAAGGGTCTTGGCCCAGAACATTGACTGCTGTACAAATACCCTTCCATAGATGCTGCCTGCCCTGTTGAGTTCCTTCAGCATGTTGTGCGTGATACTCTGGATTTCCAGCATCTGCAGAATTTTTTGTGCTTGTGATTAAAATGGGTGTTTGAGCTTGGTCCATATAATTATTTCCCTAGCAAGTTGGCAGCTGTTTACTGCTTACCTGTGCTGCACAGTACGTGCATTTTGAGTTATATTTTATTAACTTATTTATGGTAATATTTTGTTTTATGAGCTGTGTATAATATGATTTGTGGGTGCACTGCGGTCCAGAGGAACGTCGTTTCGTTTGTTTGTGTATACATATGCAGTCAGATGACAATAAACTTGAATTTGATTCCAAGAGCAAATTGCTGCACTGGCATCCTGTTCAATATTTATTCCTAAACCAGTATCTTTATAATAATTTCTTTTCTTCAGTCATTAGGCCATATGATAAAGCAGCCATTCGACCCATCAAGTCTGCTCCATCATTTATTCATAGTTGTTTTGTTTCTCCTGCCTACCTATAACTCTTGGCCCACTTGCTAGTCAAGGACTCATCAATGTCTGACTTAACTACACCCAATGACTTGGCCTCCACAGCCTTTTGTGACAGCGAATTCCACAGATCCACAGCCTCTGGCTGAAGAAGTTCCTTCATGTCTCAGATTCTTGCCCTCAGATTCATGTACTTCCTATCGATGGAAGCATCCTCTCCATGCCCACTGTGTTGAGGCCTCTCAATATCTGGTGATATCATTGAGAATCCGCTCATCTTTCTAAACTCCATTATGGGTCATCAAACACTCCTTGGCACTCTGGAAGCCAGTTGTCTGCTTTAGTTAGACCATGAGACCACAAGTCAAAGGAGCACAATTGGGCCCATTGATTCCAGTCTGCCATTCTTTCATGGCTAATACCAATCTCAACCCCACTCTCCTGCCTTTTCCCTGTAACCATTGATGCTCTTACTAATTAAGAACCTACCAACCTCCACTTTTAATATACCCAATAACTTGGCCTCCACAGATGTCTGTGGCCAAGAATTCCACAGATTCATCTCCCTCTGGCTAAAGAAATTCTTCATCTCTGTTCGAATGGTTCATCCTTCTATTCTGAAGCTGTGCCCTGTGGTCCTAGACTCGCCCACTATAGAAAACCTCCTCTCTGCATCCACTTTGATTAGGCCTTCAATAGGTTCCAATGAGAAGCCATATAGTTGACTATATTGCACCTGTCTTGGCCTGAAACATTTCCCAATCCTGTCCATAGATACTACCTGATCCTGAGTTCCTCCAGCATTTTGTGTGTATTGCTCCAGATTTCCTGCATCCACTGAATCTCTTGTGTTTATAATAATTCTGTAGCCTGGATAGCTTCACCTTGTCTGAGAATGTGAAAATATGTTTAATTCTGCTTTACATTTTTCTGGATATTTATTTTGAGTACTTGAAATTGCTTGATTTTAATTTTCAGGTGATAATTATTGAGCCGTTTTTTGACTGTTATGAGCCAATGGTTAAAATGGCTGGAGGGGTCCCTGTCTTCATCTCTTTAAAAGCTGTGAGTATTTAATCGGCTGCAAAATATATTTACCGTCTTAAGGAGAGGTTTGGCAGTGTATTGTGTTGCGCTCGCATGAGAAAAAAAGTTATTTTGAAGTAATAGCAATAGAAATCATTAAAATTTATGACAGAGACCATTTGGCCCATTGTATGCAGCTTGGGCAACTGCCGGTCTCCCATACAACCCTGCCCAGGCCTGCGCCCTGGAAACTCCAGGCGCAGATCCATGGTCTCTTGAGACTGACGGATGCCACCTAGCACCTAGGAGAAGACCGGAAGGGGTGGGATGAAGCTAAGAGCTGGAAAGGTGATTGGTGAAAGTGATACAGAGCTGGAGAAAGGAAAGGATCATGGGATGGGAGGCCTCGGGCGAAAGAAAGGAGGAGGGGGGAGCACCAGATGGAGATGGAGAACAGGCAGGGTGATGGGCAGAGAGGAAGAAAAAAAACAAACAACTAAATATGTCAGGGATGGGGTAAGAAGGGGAAGAGGGGCATTAACAGAAGTTAAAGAAGTCAATGTTCATGTCATCAGGTTGGAGGCTACCTAGCCAGTATATAAGGGGTTGTTCCTCCAACCTGAGTGTGGATTCATCTTGACAGTAGAGGAGGCCATCGATAGATATATCAGAATGGGGATGGGACGTGGAATTAAAATGTGTGGCCACTGGGAGATCCTGCTTTCTCTGGCGGACCGAGCGTAGGTGTTCAGCGAAATGGTCTCCCAGTCTGCGTCGGGTCTCACCAATATATAAAGGGCCACACTGGGAGTACCGGACGCAGTATACCACACCAGCCGACTCACAGGTGAAGTGTCGCCTCACCTGGAAGGACTGTCTGGGGCCCTGAATGGTGGTGAGGGAGGAAGTGTAAGGGCAGGTGTAGCACTTGTTCCGCTTACAAGGATAAGTGCCAGGAGGGAGATCGGTGGGAAGGGATGGGGGGGCCGAATGGACAAGGAAGTTGCACAGGGAGCGATCCCTGCGGAAAGCAGAAAGGGGGGGGAGGGAAAGATGTGCTTGGTAGTGGGATCCCATTGGAGGTGGTGGAAGTTATGGAGAATTATACATTGCACCTGGAGGCTGGTGGGGTGGTAGGTGAGGACAAGGGGAACCCTATCCCGATTGGGGTGGCGGGCAGATGGGGTGAGGGTAGATGTGCGGGAAATGGGAGAGATGCGTTTGAGAGCAGAGTTGATGGTGGAAGAAGGGAAGCCCCTTTGTTTAAAAAAGTAAGACATCTCCTTCGTCTTGGAATGAAAAGCCTCATCCTGAGAGCAGATGCGGCGGAGACGGAGGAATTGTGAGAAGGGGATAGCATTTTTGCAAGAGACAGGGTGGGAAGAGGAATAATCCAGGTAGCTGTGAGAGTCTGTAGGCTTATAGTAGATATCAGTAGATAAGCCGTCTCCAGAGATGGAGACAGAAAGATCAAGAAAGGGGAGGGAGGTGTTGGAAATGGACCAGGTAAATTTGAGGGCAGGGTGAAAGTTGGAGGCAAGGTTAATGAAGTCGATGAGCTCAGCATGCGTGCAAGAGGCAGCGGCAATGCAGTTGTCGATGTAGCGAAGGAAAAGTGGGGGACGGATACCCGTATAGACTTGGAACATGGACTGTTCCACAAAGCCATCAAAAAGGCAGGCATAACTGGGACCCATACAGGTGCCCATGGCTACACCCTTGGTTTGGAGGAAGTGGGAGGAGCCAAAGGAGAAATTATTGAGAGTAAGAACTATTTCCGCTAGATGGAGGAGAGTGATGGTAGAGGGGAATTGGTTAGGTCTGGAATCCAAAAAGAAGCGAAGAGCTTTGAGACGGTCCGGGTGGGGGATGGAGGTATATAGGAACTGGACGTCCATGGTGAAAATAAGACGGAGGGGGCCAGGGAACTTAAAATCGTTGAAAAAATTCAAAGCATGAGAAGTGTCACGAACATAGGTGGGAAGAGATTGAACAAGGGGGGATAAGACAGTGTCAAGGTATGCAGAAATGAGTTCGGTGGGGCAGGAGCAAGCTGAGACAATAGGTCTACCTGGACAGGCAGGTTTGTGGATCTTGGGTAGGAGATAGAAACGGGAAGTGCGGGGTGTGGGAACTATGAGGTTGGTGGCAGTGGATGGGAGATCCCCAGAGCTGATAAGGTTGGTGATGGTATAGGAGACAATGGCCTGGTGCTCCTTAGTGGGATCATGATCAAGGGGTAAATAAGAGGAGGTATCAGAGAGTTGTCGCTGTGCCTCGGCCAGGTAGAGGTCAGTACGCCAGACAACAACAGCTCCCCCCTTATCAGCAGGTTTTATAGTGAGGTTGGGATTGGTGCGGAGGGAGCGGAGAGCAGAGCGTTCGGAAGGAGTGAGGTTGGAATTGGAACAGGGTGTGGTGAAGTCAAGACGGTTGATATCCCGTTGGCAATTAGCAATAAAGAGATCCAGAGCAGGCAGAAGACCAGAGTGGGGTGTCCATGAAGAGGAGGAGGGTTGAAGACAGGTTAATAAATCTTCAGTTAATAAATCATCAGGGTGATTGATAGGATTGTGGCCTAAGGTAGAAGGAGATGAGTTATTAACTTCAAACTTTCTGCATAATCACTCAGAGTTGACCTGCATGTGCATGTAATGATAGCTGTATAACTCATCTCCTTCTACCTTAGGCCACGAACGTATCAATCACTGTGTGTGTGTGTGTGTGTGTGTGTGTGTGTGTGTGTGTGTGTGTGTGTGTGTGTGTGTGTGTGTGTGTGTGTGTGTGTGTGTGTGTGTGTGTGTGTGTGTGTGTGTGTGTGTGTGTGTGTGTGTGTGTGTAAATTTATTAAGTAAGTAGTGCAAAAAAGAGTAGAAAAATATAAAAAATGGTTTGGTAATATACATGGGTATATTGTCTATTCAGAAATCCAATGACAGTGGGGAAGAAGCTGTTTCTGAACATTTGAGTGTGTGTCTTAAGGCTCCTGTACCACCACCTTGGATCAGCCATGATTAAATGGCGGAGCAGTCTTGATGGGACAAATAGTTTAATTCTGTTATGTGTTTTATATCTTATGTCTTATGTACTTAGATAGATTCAGTCCATGTCTTCTAACATCTAGGATTTTGAGCTCAGCTGCCAATACTTGTACAAGTGGTGAAATCTTCCTGGCTCCTCTTGAACTCAAGCAACAGTCTCAGCTAGATTTACTAGAGTCAAATAATATCTGTTTATTTCCTGTAAGTTGTGGATTGAGTTACTTGATGAACCAATGTAATATCATGGTTTTATCTGCTAGGAAATGGAGATTCTTTGTGGTTGTCAGCCCGTGTTTCCTCCTTATTGCGGGAGAAAAGGGTTCCTGTATGAGTAATTGTTTTTATTTCATTGCTTGCTGTTCGCTTTATGTTGCTCCTGGTGGTTTTCTCTGAAGCGATTTTGCTCATTTCATTATTGCATTTACTAAGATCTCTGGAGGAAGTATGTTTCTTCTTTCTGTTCAGAGGCCAGCGAAAGTTGAAGGGGATCTGAGTGACAGTGGTGACTGGATTCTCGACCAAGATGAACTTGCCAGTAAATTTAATTGCCGGACTAAAGCAATAATCATTAACACTCCCAATAACCCGTTGGGTAAGGTAAGTCTCTGAAATAAAACCCTTTTTGCTTTTTGAAGTTTTAGGTACCAAATATTAGACTGCCAGATGTGTAAAAGAAATCTACCTTTGTGATGGGTCACAAATAAATGTTAGTGTATATAACTTATGGGCTCATCGAAACATAGAAAACCTACAGCACAATACAGGCCCTTCGGCCCCCAAAGCTGTGCCGAACATGTCCTTACCTTAGAAATACCTAGGCTTACCCATAGCTCTCTATTTTTCTAAGCTCCATGTATCCATCCAGGAGTCTCTTAAAAGACCCTATCATATCCGCCTCCACCACCGCTGCTGGCAGCCCATTCCAACACACTCGCCACTCTCTGTGTAAAAAAAAAACTTACCCCTGACATCTCCCCTGTACCTACTTCCAAGCACCTTAAAATTATGCCCTCTTGTGCTAGCCATTTCAGCCCTGGGGAAAAGCCTCTGACTATCCACACGATCAATGCCTCTCATTATCTTATACACCTGTGTCAGGTCACCTCTCATCCTTCGTCACTCCAAGGAGAAAAGGCCGAGTTTACTCAAACTATTTTCATAAGGCATGCTCCCCAATCCAGGCAACATCCTTGTAAATCTTTCCACCCGTTCTATGGTTTCCACATCCTTCCTGTAATGAGGCCACCAGAACTGTACACAGTACTCCAAGTGGGGCCTGACCAGGGTCCTATACAGCTGCAACGTTACCTCTTGACTTTTAAACTCAATCCTACAATTGATGAAGGCCAATGCACCATATGCCTTTCATTATTCTCAATTTCAAGGACTCTACAACTCAATGTTATGAATATTATTTATTACTTATTTATCATTATTTCTGTTTTGTATTTGTAGTTTGTCTTTTGCACATCGATTGTCAGTCTAAGTCTGTGTATCGTTTTTCATTGATTATATCATATTTCTTTGTATCTATTGTGAATGCCTGCAAGAAAATGAATCCTGCACTTGTACATGGTGACATGTATGTACTTTGATAATAAATTTTCTTTGAACTTTGAACTACAAGGAAGAACTTTAGGTGGGTTAAATCCTGAGTGGGCAGCCAAATATATATTAATGCTAATACAATGGAAGACATCTTACAATTTATGGAATATTATGTGGGTACCCTTTTATTTTAAAGTGTAAGTGCTACCTGTAGCTGCTGCTGCTTCAGTATGGAACCGTAAAGAACCAGATATGTTTCAGTCTAGTTTTGAAAAATGGTCTATTTAATCGGAAATTGAATTGAGTTTATTATCACTGACATAACTTATGAAATTTGATGTTTTGTGGTGGCAGTACCTCAATTATAGTAGGTTACAACAATGAAAAAAGTGCAAAAGGGGAAACACAAGATATTGTTCATAAGTTCATAGACTGTTCAGAAATCTGATGGCAGAGGGGAAGAAACTGTTCCCAGAGCGTTGATTGTGGGACTTGGAGCTCCTGTACCACCTCCTTGATGGTAGTAATGAGGAGAGGGCATGTCCCGGTGGTGCGGGTCCTTAATGATGGATACTGCCTTTCCTTGAGCCACTGTTGTTTGAAGATGTTTTTGATGGTGGGGAGGCCTGTGCCCTTGATGGAGCTGGCTGAGTCTACAATGCTCCGCAGCCTCTTTCAGTCCTGTGCTTTGGAAGCTCCCTCCCAGGTGTTGATGCGATCGTACAGAGCGCTCTCCACCGTACGACTGTAGTAATTAGCCAGAGTCTTCGGTGACATACCACATCTCTTCCTGTGAGTGAGGAGAGAGTGGAGCAGTGGGCATCTTTGAGGTGCACCATTGTTGATTGTCAGCATGGGGGAGATGATCCACACTGACTGTCGTATAGCAATGAGGAGGTCAAGAATCCAGCTACAGGGAGAGGTTTAAGCCCAGTTGTGGACAGGGGATTAATTCCCACATCCAGGAAAATGAATAAACAGAAAGAAAAAGATCAACCGAATGCAATCCAGAAGGTTGTTTCATTTTGTGACTTACGACTTGTTTAGGTATTTAAGACAGAAGAGCTGAAGGTGATCGCTGACCTGTGCATTAAACATGACGTCCTCTGCATCAGTGATGAAGTGTATGAGTGGCTCGTGTACAGCGGACATCAGCACGTGAAAATAGGTAACATTGAGTCTGTGAGTCTCTGTGAATCCAGGAGTCCACCCGAAGACAGCCTGTCCTGGGGTTAGGGGACTGTGCGTGAGAGGGGGTGGGAGGGGTTTGTTTTGCTGTTGTTGCTTTGTCATGGGTTGTGTTCTGTTTTGTATGTTGAGCATGATGGGTGTTGGTGCTGGAATGGCTGTTGCCCCCAACTCATCCTCCGGCATGTTGGTTGTTAGTGCAAACGACACATTTCAATGGTATTTTTTTGATGTACGTGTGATAAATAAATCTAAAATCTGTTAAAGTTTCAGTACCAATCTGGGAATGATGGAAAACGAATAGTAGAGGAAGTGTGAGTTTGAATACAAAAGGCAATAATTCTGATAGGATAGAAACAAATTAATTAATGTGGCAATTAAGTAGCCATTAGGGTCAGAGACCTGAGCGGCCATGAGGCCAGAGACATGAGCTTTTGCTGGGATGTGGATTATTTTCCCAGTTACAGATACAAATGACGTTGCTGTCCCTTTGGTCTGGTCAGCAGGAATGTGAGAATCCATGAATTGCTTCTAGGCCCTTGTGTTATTTCTCTGAATGGACACCTGGATCAGCCAGAGTACCCTCAGATTACATTTTTTAAGTCAAGGATGTAGTTTTGATGTCATCATTGCTGTTTAAGGGATAAGGATGTGGACTTTCCAGAAAAGAAAGAAAATTCCGAGTCAGACGTTTAAAGGGACTTAGGAGTGCTCGTGAATGCTTCCCTGAAGGTCATCTTGTAGGTTGAGTCGGTGCTAAGGAAGACAAATGCAATGTTAGCCTTAATTTCCAGAGGGGTAGAATGTAAAAGCAAGGCTGTATTGCTGTCAGACCACATTTAGAGTATTGGGGATGTTTTGGGCCCCTTATCTAAGAAAAAATGTATTGGCATTGGAGAGGGTCCACAGGAGGTTGACGAGAATGATTCAGGAAATGAAAGGGTTAACGTACGAGGAGCGTTCGATGACACTGAGCTTGTACTTGCTGAAGTTTTAGAAGGCTGGTGGGGTAGAGGGTATATCTCAACGAAACCTAGCAAATATTGAAAGGCCCAGATACAGTGGATGTTTCCTTTAATAGGGAATCTAGAACAAGAGGGCACAGCCGCAAAAGAGAGAGACGTCGCTTTAGAACTGAGATGAGAAAGAATTTCTTTAGCCGAAGGGTGGTGAATCTGTGTCACAGACAGTTTGGAAGCCAAATCATTGGGTATATTTAAAGCGGAGGTTGATAGGTTCTTTGATCAGTAAGGGCATCAAAGTTATGGGGAGAAAGCTGAAGAATGGGGTTGAGAGGGATACTAAATCAGCCATGGTGGAGTGAGCCAAAATGGCCTCATTCTGCTCCTATGTGCTATGGTCTTATGATTTTAACCATGTTGTTACTGACAATGACTAGTGGACTATCTAAACTTACAATTAGTTAAATGAGTAAACAAACAGCAAATTGAATAAAGAAAATTATGCCATGCACTATTTGTATCCAACTGTTGCCTTCACCTGAATCATTGTTCCCTCTGATTCTTCCTGCTGGCCTTTTCCCATGTTTTATGCTTGGGCCATTTCAGAGTTGGCCTACAAATTCGCTCCATGCAAAATGCTTCAAGTTCACCCTTGAAACCCCAGCTGTCTCATTTCTTGGTGGTGCCATCATTTGTATCATTGTTCTGTTGGACAAATGCCATGCTGCAGCCTCCGCTCCATCCATCCAGAAATCTGGATCAGCACACAAAGTGTTGGAAAAACCCAGCAGGTTAGGCAGCATCTGTGGAAGGGAATGGATAGATGATATATCGGGTCAAGACCTTTCATCTGGATTTGAATTCTCTTTATGCCAGAGGTCAAAAGATAAGGTCAGGGCCAGATCAAGTTCATTCAGCATTCGGAATTTGCAATTTCCTGTGGTGTGTTGTTCTGGGCACAACATGCAACAAAAAATAACATTCAACAATTACAAAGAATTATATAAGAATAAAGTTAGAGGTTAAAGTATGGACATGGAATAAAATGTGTATAAATACTGAAATACCAGCATGTATTAACAATATCAGAATTATGAAAAGCAACACACAAAATGCTGGAGGAACTCAGCAGGTCAGGTGGCATCTATGGAAATGAACAAACAGGTGACGTTTTGGCTGGAGACCCTTGTTCAGCTCTGAAAAGGAAGGGGGAAGATGTCAGAGTAAAAAGGTGGGGGGAGGGGAAAGAGGATAACTAGAAGGTGATAAGTGAAGCCAGATGGGTGGGAAAGGTAAAAGAATGAAGAGGAAGGAATCTGATAGGAGAGGAGAGTGGACCATTGGAGAAAGGGAGGGAGGAGGGGTACCAGGGGAGGTGATAGGCAAGTGAGAAGAGATAAGAGGCCAGAGAGGGGAGTAGAAGAGGGAGTAGAAGAAGAGGTGAGGGAAAGGGAAAACTTTGTTCTATCAGAAGGAGAAATCAATATTCATGCCATCACATTGGAAGCTCCCCAGGCAGAGTATAAGGTGTTTCTCCTCCACCCTGAGGGTGGCCTCATCTTGCCACATAAGGAAGCCATGGAATGGGAATTGGAGTCAAAATTGATTTGCTCACTGGGAAGTTCTGCTTTAGGTAGGTGGAGCGGAGGCACTCAGTGAAGTGTCCCCCCATTTATAAAAAGTAGTTTAATGTGTTTACAATGCAGTGCAATGACAGAGGCAATAGATAGAGGAGGTGGGACAGTGGGGCTAACTAGGATGATAGATCAGACTAACTGCTGTGAAGTTTTAGTTTTAATAACCCAATAGCAGGATTCAGTGGCCACTTTATTAGGTATGGGAATCAGAATCAGGTTTAATATCACCAGCATGAGTTATGAAATCTGTTGTTTTGCAACAGGAGAGTGTGTGTGTCTCTCTCTCTCTCTTTAAGCTCCTGTACCTCCTCTTTGTTGGTAGCAATGAGAAGAAGGCATGAAGGGACCCAGTCTGGTCTTCTGCTGCTGTAGCCCATCCACCTCAAGGTTCAATGTGTCATGCATTCAGAGATGCTCGTCTGCACACCACTGTTGTAACATGCAGTTATTTAAGTTACTGTTGCCTTCCTGTCAGCTTGAATCAGTCCAGACATTCTCTGATCTCTCATTAACAAGGCATTTTTACCGACAGAACTGCTGCTCATTGGATTTTATGTTTTGCTGTTAACACCATTCTCTGTAAACTCTAGAGACTTTTGTGTATGAAAATCACAGATCAGTTTCTGAGATAGTCAAGCCACCCCATTTGGCACTAACTGTCATTCCACAGACAAAGTCATTTAGATCATTGGTCCCCAACCACCGGGCAGTGGATCGATGGTTGGGGACCACTGACTTAGATCACATTTCTTCCCCATTTTAATGTGTGGTCTGAACAACTGAACCTGTTGACCATGTCTGCATGCTTTTATGCATTGAGTTGGTGCCACGTGATTGGCTGATTAAAATTTGCATTAACAAGCAGGTGTACAGGTGTACCTAATAAAGTGGCCACCAAGTGTAGATGAAGGAGCTCGACATAAAATATTCACTATCCACACGTGCCGCCTGACCTACTTGGATACATCTCTTCTCTGAATTGTTTGTCTAATGTGGTTCATAGCTCTTTAATCAGTTGCTTTGTTTCATCCTTGTAGCCACGTTGCCAGGAATGTGGGAAAGGACTATTACAATAGGAAGTGCTGGCAAAGCCTTTAGTGTGACTGGCTGGAAGGTGAGTATTTTAAGAAGTTATTTATTGTGCTTGTTTTAAAATAAACTAATATCTCGAAGCTCATTAGTCAAGGTTCCAAATAAAACCTTTTCCTGCAATGCTTTCAGTGTGTATGGAAGATCTGACATTCCAGATCTATGGAAGGATTTAGTCAAGTTATTAGTCAATGAATAACCAAACATTAAAGTACAGTGGATTCCAGTTAATGCAGCACATCGGGACCAGTAAATTTTGGCCCAATTTAGTGGCTGCCCCAATTAGTTGAAGGTCCTTGGTTGGGGGGGGGGGGGGGGGTGGAGGTATGAAAAAGACAAACTACCATTTAACTGAGTAACAAATTATGTATTTAAATGAAATACAGAACAAAGTAGAACACCAGCAATGCTATTACAGTACTATAAAACTGTGTATTTGTCTTAATAGTTGTCAGTGTACACTGGATGCATTCTTCACTGATGTGTTCTTAGATTGTGAATGAACAAAATCAGAACAGAAAGCTAGTGCAGATAATGGACTGCCTTCATACAACGTTATTGACAATTCCATTTCCAAATCTTCTTTCTCATTGTAACATTCAAGATGATCATTGATGCCTTCAAATTCCTTGTAGTTTCTAACTTGTTAAGTAATGAAATCATTTCATTTTCACTCCTGGCCCTATCTGGCATCTCCAAGCCTGAGCACTTGAAACTGCAGTGAGCAAAACAGTTCTGAAATGTTTACTGCTGATTTCTCACCAGCTATATCTGATAACAATCACTGCATTTGGAGTGCAAACACACGCAACAGACACTATTTATAAACTTTCGCTCTATACCTGGTGTAGTGTCTAACAGCCACACAATTGCACGGGTTTGATGCTAGTTAGGAGCTATCCAACAACAGTTTCCTGTACCCAATTAAGCAACATGGTGTCCCAAATAAACGGAGCGAATCCTATCTACTTTCTCGATTAGCTTTTGTCCTTTGAGAGTTATCCAAAATAAGTGGCTGCCCCAATTAACCGATAGTTCGATTAACCGGAATCCACTACATTATTGAAGTATTTGACAAGATATTAGTCAATGAAATATTAAAGTATTAATGTATTATTCGTCAATAATTTGTCAAGTATTAGCCAAGGTTCCAAATAAACCTCCTTCTGCGATGCTTTCAGTGTGTATGGAAGATCTGACCTTCCAGATCAGTGAAAAGATTCAGAACATTGTTAGTCCAAAGTGCTGCAAATTTCAAAATGGGGTTTTTGCTTAAGATAGTCAGGAGCTGTTTGTTCTTCTGTCTGGCAGCTCGGTTGGTCTGTTGGTCCAGAGCACCTGATAAAACATCTTCAGACTGTTCAACAGAATACTGTTTACACATGCTGCACCGCGATCCAGGTAGGAGGCTGCCATTCACAGCCTTTCAGCTATCTCTGGCTCCTGAAAGCATTCAGCGTTGAAGGAACCCATACAGACTGCTGGAGGGACTCAGCAGGTCAGGCAGCATCTGTGGAGAGGAGTAAGCGGTTGACATTTCGAGCTGAGAGCCTTTATCAGAACTGCAAAGCAAGGCTGAAGAAGTCAGAATAATAAGATGGGTGGAGGAGTGCAAGCTAGAAGGTGATAGGTAAAGCCAGGTAGACGGGGGGGGAGGTGAGAAGCTGGGAATTGATAGGCGGAAGAAGAAGGAATCTGATAGGAAAGGATGGTGACCATGGGTTAAAGAGAAGGAGGGAGGGGTATCAGAGAGAGGTGATGAGCAGGTGAGGGGAAGAGTAGGGGTGAAAGGGAAGCCAGAATGCAGAATAGAGAAAGAGAATAGAGGAAGGTGGGGGAGCAATTACTAGAAATTAGAGAAATCAATGTTCTGCTGTCTGGCCTATTGAGTTCTTCGAGCATCTTGTGTGTGTTCCTCTGGATTTCCAGCAGCTGCAAAATCACTTCCATTTATGCGGTGCCAATGGATTCCATGATGGTGAACATGAGGAGCCCTACCGTTCATTCCACTTGGCATCCGTCATTCCTTGCAAGTCTATAATTCTCTCTCCCTGGGTTATCGACCCAGTTCCATTGTGAAGGGTAAACACGGATCTTGTTCTTTGTACTTGAATATTTACTGTCCCTGGAAAAACTTTGGATTTTTTTCCCTATGCTCTCTAAAATTAGAGGCTCATGCCTTCAATTTAACCCCTGTTAGCCAAAAGACACAGCAGTAAGTACTTGTGGCTTGCCTTTATGCGCAACGGCAGTAGTTTTTCACCCTTGAATCCTCAGCTCTCATGTTTCTAGGTGGTGCTGGTAGGTTTGACCTTGGTTCTTGTATTGTTGGTCAATTCCAAGTTGGATTTCATGCATTCTTATTTCAGTAATTTTTTTGTAATAAAATGTATAGTAAATATAAATCTCTACACTTATTGCTATCAAGTCAAGATGTCTTTAGTATTGCTGTACTCTCTCTACACCCATAAATGTGTGGCTAGGCACAGCTCATACACCATCTATTAATTTCCCAATGACACAGTTATTGTTGGAAAATTTCAAATGATGACGGGGAGGCGTATAGGAGTGAGGTAGATCAGCTGGTTGAGTGTTGTTGCAGCATCAATAAGACCAAGGATTTGTTTGTGGACTTCCGGAAGGGGAAGTCAGGGGAACACGCGCCAGTCCTCATCGAGAGATCAGCGGTGGAGAGAGTGAGCAGTTTCAAGTTCCTGGCTGTCAACATCTCTGAGAATCTATCCTGGGCTGAACGTATCGATGCAGTTACCAAGAAGGCAAGACGGTGGCTGTATTTCATTAGGAGTTTGAGGAGAATCGGTATGTTACCAAAGATACTTTGAAATGTGTACAGACGTACCATGGAGAACATTCTAACTGGTTGCCTCACCGACTGGTATGGAGGGGCCGCTGCACAGGATTGGAAAAAGCTGCAGTGAGTTGTAAACTCAGCCAGCTCTATGATGGGCACTACCTCCCCAACGTCCAGGACACCTACAAAATGCGATGCCTCATTAAGGACCCCTCATCACCCAGGACATGCCTTCTTCTCATGGCTACCATCAAGGAGGGGGTACAGGAGCCTGAAGACACACACAATATTTCAGGAATAGCTTCTTCCCCTCCGCCATCAAATTTCGAATTGGACAATGAATCCACAAGCACTTCCTCAGTATTTTTGTTACCTCGCTTTTTGCATAGTTTATATATGTTTCTGATTGTAATATAGATTTTGTGTATTTTGCGACATATGCCAGTGATATTAAATCTGATTCTATTGTCAAACTAACACATTCTGTGTACCAATGCCACTCATGGGGTTTCTTTGGAAAACACTCCCTCAAGTGTTTGCAGAATCCAGTTCCGCAGTGTCTTTAAAGATAAAAATTAGCTTTATTTGTCACATGTAATCAAACCATACAGTAAATGCATCATTTGTGTCACTGATCAACACAGTCTGATGACGTGCTGACTTACGGCGCCAACATAGCATGCCCACAGCTAACTGACCCATACATTCTGGGTGGCAGGGTGGGGATACATCTCGACCAAAGGAGGTGTAAGGCACTCCCTCCCTCCCTCCCTCTGCTAACGTGCAAGTCACCCTTCGCCAAGGTGTAGCACCTGCTTAGCCACCCCCTCCGATCCGGGCCACATGAAACCATGGGAGCAAGTGGTAGATGGCCGTTCAGGCAGCTGGTGCATATCACAAGTTTTGGTTATGTGACCACTGATGCCAGGTAAACAATCACTGAAGAGTAGAGGTTTCCCCGCTATCCGAAGTTAGAGTGTTCCTATGAAGCCATTTGTAAGCCGAAATGTCATAAAGTGAAGAAGCAATTACCATTAATTTATATGGGAAAAACTTTTTGAGCGTTCCCAGACCCAAAAAATAGCCTACCAAATCAAACCAAATAACACATAAAACCTAAAATAACACTAACATATAGTAAAAGCAGGAATGATATGATAAATATACAACCTATCTAAAGTAGAAATATTGTACGTACGGTGTAGTTTCACTTATCAGATCAGGAAGGCAGCGAGCCAAAATCGATTTGGAGAAAAAAAAATTGGCACGTACACGCCTACGCACGCTCACGCATATGTACGTACATGCGTACGCGTGTACACGCATGTGCACACAACTGCCCACACAAGACTTCACGGTCATGGTAGTCTTTCTCAGGGTAAACACGCGTATAAAGTGGCCGTCTTTTTTTCGTAAAAGCGAAAATCCTGTTTGGTCAGCAAAAACAGGTACTAATGTAGGTCTTTTGTAACAGCGAGCTGTCGTAAAGCGAATGTTCAAAAAACGGGGGACACCTGTATTGATAATGCTTGGGATCACCCATCTTGTAAAGGACACTGCCCAGAAGAAGACAATGGCAAACCTCTTCTGTAGAAAAATTTGCCAAGAACAATCATGGTCACAGCTAGACTATGATTACCCACGTCGTATGACACAAGACATAACAACGATGGTGATGATGACACCTTTGGAATGTGGGAAGAAACCAGACCACCCAGAGGTCACTGGGAGAACGAACAAACTCGTTACAGGGAGTGATAGAGATGAACCTAGCTTCTGTAATAGTGATACACCAACCACTGTGCCACCATGCAGCCCACTGTGTTCAGCATTGCTTCTCGTTCCTCTGTCAGTCTTCTGATGTGGTTGGATGCAATTGTTGCTTGTGTTTAGGAAGTTTTTTTTTATTGAATGTTGGATATCTCACCTTGAGATCAGTTTGAAATCTCCGCTTTGGAAGAATAGTGCACAATTTTAAACTTGCTTTGCATTTCTGCCCCAAACCAGCACTTTGAATGAGAATCTTTATTCAGCATTGACACACACAAACGTTTCTTCACCTTTCTTTGCTACCAGTTAGAACAAAAACAATATTTGATGGGACGCAGTCACAGACCTGAAATTAAGAAAGCTGGGCACCATTGTAAAACATTTCCACACCCAGTTCAGTTCATTTATCTCTCGACAGTACAGGAAAATGCTCTGAGGATTGAACTGTCTCCCATTGTTGAGTTTGCCTATGTCAGCCTGTGACCAGAGCAAAATCCATTATATTAAAAAACACTTCACTGGAGGGTGTGTGGTGCTATGATAAGGAACACCAATGCATTTGTATGTCCTGTTGATGGTGATTAAGTAACAGGTGGAACACTCCTTCAGAGCCAATGAAGGGGCTCGGCCTGAAATGTTGATTCTTTATAGATACTGCCTGACCTGCTGCGGAGTTCCTCCAGATTTGTTTGTGTTGCTTTGTTATTTCCAACATCTGCAGAATCTCTTGGGTTTAAATGTGTTCTTCCTTCAGGACTGTAACTGGAGATTGAAGAGGAATTTGGGTGTCTTTGTACATGAATCTCTTCAGTTCCAGCAAGCAATTAGGAAATGGGTAGTGTATTTGATTGTAAGAGGATTGGCGTACAAATGCAAAGACAACCAGAAACAGAAGAGAACAGTACAGAAAAGGAAGAGGCCCTTTGGCCCACAATGTCTGTGCTGACCTGGACACCAAGTTAATGTCAATCTCCTGGTGTTTGGCTTGCTGTCATTACCAAGGGAATCAAAGAGGGCGTAGTTTTGGGGTGAGTGATGCTGCCTGGTGTGCCCCTAGTGTTTAGGGCAGCTTCTGCTGTTTCCGTAACATTTTTTTGACCAATTAGAGTTGTTAGTCCTGAGCTGAACCCCTGAACCTGGAGGACCGGTGGACCATTCTTAGTCTGTCCTCTACCCTTTGACCTGTTTGGCATGGGTGACCCTACCAAGAGCCAAAGCATAAAGCCCTGACTCCAGCCAGCATAGCTCTCCAGGTCACTGAGGCACACAAGATTCGGAGGTTTGGGGTGAGAAGAGAAAGATCTGAAAGGATCCCAAGGGGCAATTTCTCCACACAGAGGGCAGTGCATATAGAGAACAAACTGCCAGAGGACGTGAGTAAGACAGGTACAGTTACAATAGTTAGGGACACTTGGACAAGTACATGGATAGGAAAGGTTTCGAGGGATATGAGTGAAAGGCAAGATGGCGCCAGTGACCAGTGTGACTAACACCAATATCCTGCTGATAGTTCACAAAACTACTACTTTTTATAAATGTACTTGTCCTACTAATCTGTGTGTGATTGGAGCCCATAACTTACATTACGATCATGTGTTTTTGGGCTGACTTGAGTGATATGGTGCTTTTGCTTTGTCCGAGGGAATTTGGCGTAATCGAGAGTGAGGTTTAGACTGATTATGCGGCCTAATAACGGAGTGCAAACCAATGAGCAGCTCCATTTCTTGTCAATTAAATCACCGAGCAAGATTGAAACCGACAAGGCTGGGAGCAGAAGGCGAGCGGGTGTTCCACGCCGTCTGCCTGTGCTTGACCAGTCTCCCTCTCCCTCTCACTCACTGCTGCTGGAGGAAGGTGTAGGAGTCTTTGGTCTTGGGAAAGGTTTGATTGGTGCGGTTTGTGGATTGGACCAGTTTCTAGAGGACTCTGCAGTTACGTAAGTTTCTGGTTACTGATTACATATTTTCTATTGTGATTTTGGTCGGGGCACTTCAACATGGACTGGCTCTGCGCCCTGAGGTCGACAAATGACACAGCACTAAATTGATCTGAACTGAACTAAACTCAACTTTCCCAGACTGTTTCAAGGATTCTGTGGTTTGATGTTTAATACTCTGTGTGTTATTTGCTTGTTTTTTGCCGTTTATGTAAAGAAAACACGTGTGTTGTGTGTTTGATGTTTTCATTGAGGAGGTACTATGGAATTTCTTTGTTTCGTGGCTGCCTACAGGAAGAAGAATCTCAGGGTTGTTTTCTGCATATATACTTTGACAATAAATGCACCTTGAATCTTTGAACACAGGCAAGTGGGACAAGCATAGTTCCATTGTTCAGCATAGACAAGTTGGGCTGAATGGCCTGTTCCCAAGTTTTATTACTCTAGAACCCTTTAAAAAAAAAGTACTCGAGTCACGTGGGCTTAGAAAAATACAACACACTGTGATAATTGGAATCAATATAGGTCAGTACAGTGGACAGCATGGGCATGATGGACTGAAGGACCTTTTTCTATTATGTACAACACTGACTCTATGACAGGGGTTCCCAACCTGGGGTCCCCCCCCCACCCCACCTCAGCTAATGATAAGGGTCCATGGCATAAACAAGGTTGAGAGCCCCTGGTCTATGACAACGCAGCATTTATTTAGTGTCCTGGTGAGAGAGTATTTGGAATACTATGTGCAGGTCTGGTCTCCATAGTCATTCTTCTCAGGAAGGATGCCTTTACGATGAAGAGAGTTTAATGAAGATCCACCAGATGGATTTCTGACATGGGAATTTTGTCCTTTGAAGGGAAATTACTCGGGTTGTGCCTGTATTCTTTCAGTTTTCTAGAATGAGTGTATAACAGACTTGAAGGGTTTGATGGAATAGATAGGAACCAGAGGTCATGGTCTTAGCATAGAGATGAGAACCAACCTCGCTGTTCAAAGGATAGTAAACTGTTAGAATTCTCTACTAAATAGGGCTGTGAGTTCTTGGTCACTGAGTATACTGAAGATGAGTTGTCAGTAGACTGTTAGATATCCAGGAAATCAAAGGATAGCAGGATAATACAACCACTACTTCACTACACTGAGAGACCGTCTGTGGTCTTTCAGTCCTGGTTGCCTCTTTATAGGAAGGATGTAGAAGCTGTAGAGAGGGTGCAGAGGAGATGTACCAGGATGCTGCCTGGATTAGAGAGCATGGCTCATGAGGATAGGTTGAGCGAGCTGGGGCTTTTGTCTTTGGAGCGCAGGACAATAAGAAGTGTACAAGATGGTAAGTGGATAGACAGAAACATATTCTCCAGGATGGAAATCTCTAATACCATAGCGCCCAATTTTAAGGTGATTGGAGGAAAGTATAGGGGGATGTATAAGTTATTTACATAGAGAGTGGCAGGTCCATGGGTGCCGGGGTAACGGTAGAGAGAGATATGTTAGGGACATTTAAGAAACTCTTAGATGGGCACATGGATGATAGAAAAATGGAGGGTTATGTAGGAGGGAAGGACGAGATTAATTTTAGTAGGTTAGATCGTCAGCACAACATTGTGGGCCAATGGCCTTTACTGTGCTGTTGTGTACTATAGTTTACATATCATCTATGTTCTAATTCATTGGAATAGCCTAGTCTAGCTTCTATTTCTTATTGATTGTCAGTCTATATTTTCAGCCACAATTCCCTGATGTGGGACTTGAACCCACAACCTAGAAGCCATCAAACAAGCCGTGGCACTTGTGCAGCTTCAAGCCTGACTGTAATTACAGGCTCTGGCCATGGGATGGTGCTGCAGCACCACCTTGTGATCCCCTGCTTTGTCTGCAAGATGGGTGTCTGTTTTGGGTTCTACTTTGAGGTAAGCAATTGTGGTGGAAGTATTGCTTAAAACCCTCTTATGGTTGCTCAGAAAATATTCTTAATTCCTCCTTTAATCTGCACTATGCAAGATCTTCTGTGACATAAGAGATTCTGCAAATGCTGGAAATCTTAAGCAACAAAAAATCCTGGGGGAACTCAGAAGGTCAGGCAGCATCTACGGAGGGAAATGAACAGTTAACGTTTCGGGTCTAGACCCTTCTTCTGGATTGGAAAGGAAAAGGACAGAATGACGTATATTAAAGAAAAGGCAGGGAAGAGAGCAGCAGAGATCAGAGGGGAAATCATAAACACAAAAGATTCTGTGAATGCTGAAAATCTTGAGCTATACTCAGATGCAGGAGGAACTCAGCAAGTCAGGCAGCATCTATGGAGGGGAATGAACAGTTGATGTTTTGGGCCGAGACTCTTCTCGAGGACTGGAAAAGAAGGAGAAGATGGGAGGGGAGGAGTACAAGCTGGCAGGTAATAGGTGAGGAAGAATGTGGGTGGGTGGGGTAAGGAGATATAGGGAGAAGCTGGGAGTTGATAGGTGGAAGAGGTCAGGGCTGACGGAGGAGGAATCGGACCGTGGATTGTGGAAGAAAGAGGGACAGCAGAGGAGTGTGATGGGCAGGTGAGGAGAAGGGAAAGGGCTGAGTGGGGAATGGAAAAATACAGAAGGGGAAGGGAAGAAATTGCTGGGTGTTAGAGAAATCAATGATCATGCCATCAGGGACGGAGTATAACGTGTTGCTCCTCCAACCTGAGCCTGACTTCATCGTGGCAGTGGGCCGACATGTCAGAGTGGGACTGAGAGGTCTTAGTGAAATGGGTGGCTACTGGGAAGACTTGTCTTCTGTGGTGGATGAAGCAAAGGAGCTTGAGGCTGCACCAGGTACAGTACTTGATTCCAAAAGACTTAAGGATGAGGTGTCACATCACCTAGAAGGGAGGACGGTGAGAAAGGATCTCACATAGCTCCTGTCAAAGAGAGGAGAAAACCTTTCTTGGGGTAGGCCAACCTTGATGAGGTTTCACAGTGAAGTAGCAAAATGGAGACACAGTAGATTTCTCTTCGGTGAACTAGACCAGATCTGTTTGTACCAATTGAACTCTTTATTCTCATCCATACTCCTGGCCAAAGCAAGAGAGCTTGTGATTTGCAAACTCCCCAAAGCCAGTTACCAATTGTACTGACAACCCCACCTAAGTGGTTTGAAAACTCCGATTACCTGACAAAACAGATGGATATTGGATCCACTTGTTCACAGATTTCTACATCACTCTTGCCTCTGGATGTATGGCTTTTAAGGTGGCATGGTGGCACAGTGGTTAGTGTAACACTTCACAGCACCAGTGATTGGAGCATCAGGGTTCAATTCCAGTGCTGTCTATATACCACATGTGACTGTATGGGTTTCCTCCGGGTAGTCCAGTTTCCTGCCACATTGCACAAGACGTATGGGTTAGGTTAGTAAGTTATGGGCCTGCCATGTTAGCACTGGAAATTTGGCAACACCTGCGGACTGTTCCCGGCACATCTTCGGGTTGTGGTGGTTGTCGATGCTCGTGATGCGTTTCACTGTATGCCTCAATGTTTTGAAGAACATGTGATAAACAAGACTGATCTTTAAATCTTTCTCTTGAGCAGAAATGACAAACAGTTGACATTCATCAGGACTGATGAAGAGTCTGGATTCTAAAACGTCGACTGTATTTTTCCTCCACAGATGCTACCTAACCTGCTGAGTTCCTCCAGCACTCTGCGTGTGTTACTTAAGGTTGAGGTTGACTTTCTACAGTCACAGGTTACCTTTACCTACCACACGTCCAAACAACAACAGAGATTAAAGTCTGGGACTGCATATTAAATTCAAGATTCAAGAGAGTTTAATGTAATTTCCAATGCACAAATGTAAAGGAGAACAAAATAGTTGTTATTCTGGATACAATGCAGCACAAAAATAAAAACATAACACAATCATTAAAGAAAACACAATAAATATAAATGTGTAAGGTAGCTTATATACATAGACTGATTATATGTCCATAAAGTGAAGCTAGGCACAGGATGTGTTTATACATAAGGTGGCTGATGGAAAATGATGAAGTAGTGGTGGTTGGGGGTGTGGAGGGGTGGGTTAGTGAGCGGAGGTGTTGATCAGCCTTACTGCTTAGGGACAGTAACTTGTTGAGTGGTTATCCTAGTGTGGATGCTATGTAGCCTCTCTGATGGGAGTGGGCAAACAGTCCATGAGCTGGGTGGGTGGGTGGGCTCCTTCATGATGTTATTGGCCCCTTTCCAATACTTTTCCGTACTTAGGTCCCTGACGGTGGGTTGGCTGGTGCCGGTGAAGCAATGGGCAGTTTTGACTACCCGTTGTAGAATCTCCCTTTCCGCCACAGAGCAGTTTCCATATCAAGCAGCGATGCAGCTTGTTAGAATGCTGTTTAGAAAGGCCTGAGTGCGTTGTCCAGCTCTCTTCAGCCTCCTCAGAAAGTAGCAGTTGGTGAGCTTTCACGATTGTGTAGAATGTGTTCTGGAACCATAAGAGATTGTGCGGGGTATGCACTCCCAGGAGTTTGAAAAGGCTCTACGTTTCTACTGCTGTGTTGTGCGTTTTCTCTACCTAAAAACTCTGCCGTGGGGATTCCCTCAAATTAGGATCAGAATAAAAGATGGCATTAAATGATGATTACTGACATTGGCTTTGTTTATGTTGATTTCTTTCTGACATCCGGTGACTCTCAGCAGAGAACAGTTCTACATGTGGCCCCTCCCCCCGCCCTGTGCATTGTAGGTGGGACAGTGATTGGGAGCAGACCACCTCGGTGGCTTCTGGAGCCACATGACAGGGGCTGTTAGAGAACGGTGAAGAGAGCGAGTTAAATCTCAGCCCTCCTGTAGGATGAGGGGAGGGGCTGTGCTTCATTGGTAATGCCTTCATAGATGGGCTGAATGGCCTTATACCATCTTTCATTCAGTTCAGGATATTGCTGACACATCCCATACCCTGTAAACATCAGCCCTGGTGGGAACTGAGTTCACGCTGTATTTCCAACTGCTAAACTGATCGGATTACGGTCAGTTCTGAGGAATGGAACCATGCTGTGGACCTGTACAGAAAACAGCCCTGGAAATGAGAAGTGGTCAATTCTTTACATTCTGGAAGAGTTTCTGCAGTTTGGAGGGGTGACACGGTAGTGAAGTGGTTAGCACAATGCTTTACAATACAGGCAACCTGAGTTCAAATCCTGATGCTGCCTGTAAGGAGTTTGTACGTCCTCCCCTTGATCGCGTGGGTTTCCTCCGGGTGCCCGGTTTCCTCCCGCAGTCCAAAGACGTTCTGGTTGGTGGGTTAATGTGATTATTGCACATTGACCCATTGTCAGGCTAGAATTAAATTGGCAGATTGCTAGTTGGCGTGGCTCGAACAGCTGAAAGGGCCTACTTCACGCTGTACCTCAATAAGTACATCTAAACCCACCATTTAAAATCAGGAAGCCAGGCTGGAGGCGAAGGACGGACCAGTGTTCAGCTTGCTGTTCATCGAGGTTTACTCGTCTCTGTGCTGGACTGTGGCTTGTGGCCTGAATCGGCTTCATGGCCGAACTTCTGCTGTTCTGCTGTTCTGTCTGTGAACTTCAGCTCTGAGTGTTATTTGCTTACTTTTATTATTTGAATGACTTATTTTTCCTTCTGTGCATTCGATGTTTGACAGTCTTTTTTTAATGTGTTCTGTTGGGTTTCTTTGTTTTGTGGCTACCTGTAAGGAGACAAATCTCTAGATTGTATAAAGTACATGTACTTTGATCTTTGGGAAAGAAAACAAAAACACGGAATTAGAGATCATTAGATCAATGTCAGTGGTAGAGTTAATGATGGGACTATTATTCAAAGTTCAAATTAATTTCATTATCAAAATACGTGTACTACCTGGAGATTCATTCGGGCGGCTGCGGGCAATGGGTCCGGAGCTCCCCCGGGTTCTAAATGGATATGGTATGGTCCCGGTGCTGGTTGATGAGAGTAGGCAGTTTAAATGGTTCAGCACATACTAGATGGGCTGAAGGGCCTGTTTCTTTGCTGTACTATACTGTGCTGTACTGTTTCTCTGCTATAACTCTAAATTCTGAGAACATGAGTTGTGGAGTCCTTGAGTCGTGGAATCAGTTCAGAGTTGAGGTTAGTGACGTTATCCACGCTGGTACACAAGCATGATGTTTGCAGAATAGTAATTGTTCCTGAACCCAAAGTTATGAGGGTATAGATGAGGTGAATGCTTGCAGGCTTTTCCCCCTTGGGTAGAACTTAAGGTTATAGGCCACTCTTAAGGTTGGAGCAGCAGCACATCTTATTCCACCTCCAACCTGATGGAATCTTTGCCAGCTCAGCGTGTCAGGAGTTTGACACAAGGACTGGTGAAGCCGAAGTGCACAGATGCATTAACAGAAGCTGAATAAGGGGGAAGGAAATGAAAAGTTATGGAAAGGGATGAGAGAAATGAATGGAAAGTAAGTACTTGCAGGACTTTGGCTGGTTGAGGTAAAGGCCTGTTTGTCAAGTCAAATTATTGAGTGTGTGCACAAGTATGGTGAGGTACAGGTACAATGAAAATCTTACCAGCAGCAGCATCACCGGCACAGGGGTGTGGAAAACCCACAGGACATAAATTATACAAGACAGTGGGGGATAAAGCAATAATGTGGCGGAAAGAAACATAATTATAAACAAGTGCACGGCTGTTACAGAGAACAGTGTGGCTCAACATAAATACATGGGATTCTGCAGATACAGGCAGTCCCCGGGTTACGTATGAGTTCTGTTCCTGAGTCCATCTTTAAGTCAGATTTGTATGTAAGTCAGAACAAGTACATCCGGTATTATTTAACGTCAGTTAGTCAAACGTTTGTCTCAGTATATAGCATATATTTTACCTTTCTATGCATATAAAACACTTAAGAAACGTATGTATTCCAATAATTAAACCACTGCGTTGCTTATTAATAATTGTAGCTTTCATCGGGGCAGGGCCTTTCACATGTTCCATTATTCTCACTTTATCCTTTAAGATTGTTCTGATCGTTGACCAACTGTAGCCTAACGCTTTTCCAATGACCGATGGCATTTCACCTCTTTCCGATCGCTTTATTATTTCCACTTTATTTTCAATCACGATTGCTTCCTGTCAATGGAACAGAAACACTGCGGGCGGCGGGTCCCGAGGTCCGGTGGGTCCTAAGGACCACCGCACTGAATTCCCTGGGTTCGAAAGTCCACTGCACTGAGACAGGTTAAATGGGACGTGGGGGCTGTGATCCTCCACAATATTCCACGTGGGAATTTAAACTGGAGGTGGCAGTGTTTTTTTTTAAAACGAGGTCGAGTTGCGAGCTCGACATCAACCCGGCACGGATGATAGGGGAGTCACTGGATTGACATCAACCCAGCACGGGAGCAGTCTGTCACTAAATTGAACTCTGGAACCTCCATTCTCGAGCCCAGCGCTGATCTCACTGCACCACCAGTTGACCAGAACGGGGGGGGGGGGGTCAGGGTGAATCTTGCTAAGAAAAATTTAAGACAAATACAAAGTTACGTACTCAACACAGTGTCAACGGCAACAACTTAAAATGGTGGACAGTGTCGCGATCTGACTTAAAATGGTGGAGGACGTTCTACTTCCTCGGTTCTTAAGTACGAGTTGTCCGTAAGCCGGACGTTCGTAACTCCGGGACTACCTGTACTGGAAATCCAGAGCAACACACACAAAGTGCTGGAGGAACTCAACAGGTCAGGCAGCATCCATGGAAATGATTAGAGTCGATATTTCAGGCCCAGACCCTTCTTTAGGACTGGAAAGGAAGGGGAAAAGATACCAGAATGAAAAAGGTGGGGCAGGGGAAGGAGGACTAAGCTAGAAGGACCATGGAGGAAAATTGGGGACCACTAACAAAGAGAAAGGGAAGAAGGAAATGCACCAAGGGGAGGTGATAGGTGAGTGAAGAGAAGAAGTAGGAGGCCAGAGGAGGAATAGAAAGAAAGGGATAGAAGAGGGGGGAAAAGTTTATTGGAAGGAGAAATCGATACTCATGCCATCAGGTCGGAGCTACCCGGACAGAAAACGAGGTGTTGTTCCTCCAGCCTGAGAGTGGCCTCATCATGGCAAAAGAAGAGGCCATGGACCAACATATTGGAAAGGGAATAGGAACTAAAATGGTTGGTCACCAGCAAATTGTGTTTTTGATGGATGGAATGGAGGTGCTTGACAAAGCAGTCCCACAATTTATGTAGATTCTCACCAGATCAGTATCACCGGATACAATAGACAACCCCAACAGATTCACAGATTGCATCGCCTGGAAGGACTGTTTGCGGCCTTGATTGGAGGTAAGGGAGGAGCTGAATGGGCAGGTGTAGCATTTCTGACCCACGCAGAGATGCATGCCAGGAGGAAGGTTAGTGGGGAAGGACGCAGGAAGAAGGGAATCGCGGAGGGAGTGTTCCTTGCAAAAGGTAAAGATGTGCTTGGTGGTAGGATCCCATTAAAGATGGCAGAAATTGCAGAGAATGATGCGTTGGATGCGGAGGCTCATGGCGTGGTAGGTGAGGACAAGAGGAACTCTGTCCCTGTTAAGGCGGCAATAAGGTGAGCGCCAATGTCTGGGAAATGGAGGAGATGCGAGTGAAGGTGGCATCAATGGTGGAGGAAGGGAAGTCCCATTCTTTGAAGAAGGAGGACATCTCTGATGTCCTGGAAAGGAAAGCCTCGTCCTGGGAGCAGATGCAGCAGAAATGAAGGGACTAAGGAAAGGGAAAGGCATTTTTACGGGAGACGCTGGGGATGAGATGGGTTTATAAAAAAATGTCGAGAGACAGTTTGTCTCCAGAGATGGAAACAGAGATTGAGAAAGGGGAGGGAGGTGTCGGAAAGGGATCAAATGAACTTAAGGGGAGAATGAAGTTAGAGGCAATGTTGATGAAATTGGTGAACTCAGTGTGGGTGCAGGAAGCAGCCACTTACCTCTGACATGCTAAACACAAGAGCTTCTGCAGATACGAGGAAATCTGCAGATGCTGGAAGTTCAAGCAACACACACAAATGCTGCCTGGCCTGCTGCGTTCCACCAGCATTTTGTGCAGATGCTGGAAATCCAGAGTAACAAAGAGAAAAGCCCTAGCTTTCTCAGCCCATCCCCATTGTCTGATCCAGGAAGCATTAAGGTAAATCCCCTTTGCACCCTCTCTAAAGCAAATGAGGTAACCAGAACTGAACACAATCCCCTGACCCTAATGGAGGCCAACACACTGTATCAGATCTGTGGCATTCAAGTCTGGTGACTCAGGTCTGTACAAGAAAATGTGATTTGCAGAGTGCTGTTCCAAGAGCTAAAGAACAATTCTGAGTGAGGTTGGAGGCACCATCGTATGCATGTCACCTCTGGCAGGGTTTGATAGCCATTACTTCCTACAAAGCAAAGCCCTACATTATAAATGGCAGTGATGCTTCACTACCAGACGAGCAGAACGCCTTTTATGCTCGCTTTGAAAGGGAGAATAAAACTACAGTGGTGAGGATCCCTGGAGCACCCGGTAACCCTGTAATCACTGTCTCGGAGACCAACATCAGGCTGTCTTTCAGGAGAGTGAACCCTCACAAGGAGGCAGGTCCACTAGAGTACCTGGTAAGGCTCTGAAAACTTGTGCCAACCAACTGATGGGGATATTCAAAGATATTTTCAATCTCATAGCAACAGTTGAAAGTTCCCACATTCTTCAAAAGAGCAACAATTGTACCAGTACCAAAGTGGGCCAGTGTGAGCCACCTTAACAACTGTCATCCAATCGCATTCACTGTTGTGGTGGTGAAATGCTTTGAAAGGTTGGTGTTGGCCAGAATCAACTCCTGCCTCAGCAAGGACTTGGACCCATTGCAGTTTGCCTATCGCTACAATAGGTCTACAGCGGACACAATCTCACGGCTCTCCACTCGGCCTTGGATCACTTTATGTTATTGGCTACCTTACTTTTGTATTCCATCTTTACCTTCTTAATGACTTTATCTTCTGTTGATTTTTAAAAGCTTCTCAATCCTCTAACTTCCCACTAATTTTTGCTCCATTATATGCTCTCTCTCTGGCTTTTATGCTGACTTTGACTTATGGTTAGCTATGGTTGTATTTTCTTTCATTTAGAGTATTTCTTCCTCTTTGCAATGTATATATCCTGTGCCTTCCGAATAGCTTCCAAAAATTCCTGCCATTGATACTCCCTGCCAGTGTTCTTTTACCATCAATTCTGACCAACTCCTCTCTCATGTCTCTGTAATTCCCTTTACTCCATTATAATACTGATACATCTGACTTTTGCTTCTCCTCAAATTTCAGGGTGAATTTGATCACATTATGATCACTTTCCCCTAAGAGTTCTTTTACCTGAAGCTCTCTAATCAATTCTGGTTCTTTACATGGCACCCAATCCAGAATAGCTGATCCTCTAGTGGGCTCAACCATTAACGTATATGTGTATATATACACCATAAGACCGAGGAGTAGTATTAAACCATCTGGCCCTTTGAGTCGCTCCATCATTCAATCATGGCTGATCCTTTTTCTGCCCTCCTCAGCACTTCTCTCACGTCTTCTCCCTGTAACCTTTGATGTCGTGGCCAATCAAGAACCTATCAAGTTTTGCCTTAAATACACCCTTCTGCTTCCACAGATGCCTGTGGTAATAAATTCCACAAATTCACCACCTTCTGGCTAAAGAAATTTTTCTGCATCCCTGTTTTAAATGGAAATACCTCCATCCTGAGGTTATGCCCTCTTGTCCTAGACCCCACCCCCACCATGGGAAACATCCTTTCCACATCTACTCTGTCTAGGCTTTCAACATTCAAAAGGTTTCAATGGAATCTCACCCCTGCTATCCTTCTAGATCTCAGTGAGTACAGACAAGAGCTATCAATTGTTCTTTGTGTGATAACCCTTTCATTCCTGGAATCATCCTTGTGAACCTCCTCTGAACCCTCTCCAATGCCAGCATATCTTCTTAGATGAGGATCAAAGAGCTGTTCACAATACTCAAGGTGAGGCTTCACCAGTGCCTTATAAAGCCTCAGCATTACATCCCTGTTATTGTATTTTAGACTTCTTGAAATGAATGTTACCATATTTGTTCTCCTCGCCACCGACTACCTGCAAGATAATCTTTAAGGTGTTCTTCACAAGGACTCCCAAGTCCCTTCGCATCTCAGATTTTTGGATTTTCTCCCCATTTAGAAAATAGTCTGCACATTTATTTCTTCTACCAAAGTGCATGACCATGTATTTTCCAACATTGTATTTTATTTGCCCTTTTCCTCCCATTCTCCTGATCTATCTAAGTCCTTCTGAAGCCTACCTACTTCCTCAACGCTACCCGGTCCTTGACCAATCCTCGTTTCATCTGCAAATTTGGCAACAAAGCCATCTATTTCATCATCTAAATCATTGATATACAGCATAAAAAGAAGCGGTCCCAACACCGACCCCTGCAGAACACCACTAGTCACTGGCAGCCAACCAGAGAAAGATCCTTTTATTCCAACTCGCTGCCTCCTACCAATCAGCCAATGCTCTAACCATGCCACTAACTTCCCTGTAATACCACGGGCTCCTAACTTGGTATGCAGCCTCATGAGTGGCACCTTGTCAAAGGCCTTCTGAAAGTCCAAATATAAAAACATCCACTTCATTCCATTTATCTATCCTACTTGTAATCACCTCAAAGAATTCCAACAGGTTCGTCAGGTAAGATTTTCCCTTAAGGAAACCATGCTGACTTTGTCTTACCTTGTCCTGCATCACTATGCCAGAGTCCAGTGATTTTTAGAAGATCATTACTAATGCCTCCACAATCTCTACCACTACCTGTTTCAGAACCCATGGGTGCAATTCATCTAGTCTGGGAGACTTCTGTACCCTTAGGTCTTTAAGATTTTTGGGCACATTCTCCCTTGTAATAATAACTGCACTCATTTCCGTTCCCCCACACTCCTCAACATCTAGTTCATCTGCCATCTCCTTGTTCCCCATTATTATTTCTCCAGCCTCATTTTCTAGCAGTCCTATGTCTACTCTCATCTCTCTTTTATTTTTTACCTATAAAAGCTTTCTCTATCCACTTTAATATTGTTTGCTAGCTTGCTTTCATATTTCATCTTTTCCCTCCTAATGTTTCTTTTAGTTGCTCTCTCTAGGTTTTTAAAAGCTTCCCAATCCTCTGTCTTACCACAATTTTTTGCGTTGTTTTATGCCCTTTCATTTGCTTTTACTTTAGCTTTGACTTCCCTTGTCAGCCACGGTTGTACTATTTTCTATTTTTTTTGTTTTTGGAATACGTCGATCCAGCATCATCATTTTTCCCAGAAGTTCACACCATTGCAGCCCTGCTGTCATCACTGCCAGTATTTCCTTACAATTTACTTTGGCCAACTCCTCTTTCATACCACTGTTATTTCAAGTTGAACTCAATCATATTATGATCACAGTCTACTAAGGATTCCATTACCTTAAGCTCCCTAATCGCCTCCAGTCCATTTCATAACACCCATAGTACAGTCGATCCCCTGGTAGGCTCAATGACAAACTGCTTTAAAAAGCCTTCTCATAGGCTTTCAACAAATTCAATCCTTGGGATCCTTTACCAACCTGATTTTCCCAATCTACCTGAATGGTAAAATCTCCCATGACTGTCATAACATTGCCCTTTTGACACGTCTTTTCTCTTTCCCGTTGTAATCTGTAGTACACATCCCAACTACTGTTTGGGGGCATGTGTATAATGGGCATCAGGGTCCTTTTACCCTTGCGGTTTCTGCACTCAATCCACAAAGGTTCAACATCTTCTGATCCTATGTCACATCTTTCTAATGATTTGATGCCATTCTTTACCAGTAGACCCACACCACCCTGTCTGCCTACCTTCCTATCCCTCTGATATAACTTATAACCTTGAACATTCTGCTCCCAACTACAACCATCCTTCAGCCATGATTCACTGATGGCCACAACATCATACCCGGCCATCTATAATAGTACAAGATCATCCAACTTATTTCTTATACTCCATGCATTGAGATATAATACTTTGAGTACTGTATTTGCTACCATTTTTGATTTTGCATCCCTAATGCACTGATACTTACCCTGCTGGCTGCAATTTAGTCCTATCATCTCCCTGCCCTTCCTGACACTGTAATTCAGTTTTTTTCTACGTATATTATGTATTGCATTGTACCACTGCTGCAAAGTTAACAAATTTTATGAGATCTGCCGGTGGTATTAAACCTGATTCTGACCGTACGCCTTCTTAACCACCTTATCAACTTGCACTTCAACTTTTAGGGTTCAATGGAAATGGATCCAAGAACCTCTTTTCCTCCCCACTACTAAGACACTGGTTACTAACCCTGTACTTTGCCTTCACGTTCAATCTTTCAAAATGAGTCGCTTCACACTTTCCTGGGTTGATCTCTATCTGTCACTTCTCAGCTCAGCATCCCATCAATATCCCGTTGTAACCTATGACGACCTTCTACACCACCCATAACATCACTAACCTTGGTGTCATCTGCAAACTTACCAACACACCCTTCATCCCCTCTTCCAAGCTATTTACAGTGGATCCATTGAGGTGGATTCCAAGCAGTTAGCTAATAAGACGTGAGCTTTTGTTTGGAAAACCGTTAAGGACATTGGGGTTTCTGCTGTTTTTTGCCACCCAGGAGGCTGTTGCTCGAGGAATTCAGAAGGAATACAGCCGCTTGAAGGAGCAGGATTGCTATTTCAGGTCATTGATCCGCGAGCTGGAACTCAAGCGGAATCGCATGGCGGAGCTTCTCCTTGCCTGTGGGATGAGGCCAGTCGTCCCCGAAGGAGGATACTTCATGATTGCCGATGTTTCTGGTAAAAGTAAGTGTTTTAAAGATTAGCTTTATTGGTCACGTGTACAACAAAACATACAGTGACGTGCACTGTTTGTGTCAAATCAAATCAGCGAGGATTGTGCTGTAGGCCGCTATGCTTCCAGCGCCCACCCAGTGTGCCCACGCCACATTGACCCTAACCGTACGACCCAGTGTGCCCACTTCACATTGACCCTAACCGTACGACCCAGTGTGCCCACTTCACATTGACCCTAACCGTACGACCCAGTGTGCCCACGGCGCATTGACCCTAACCGTACGACCCAGTGTGCCCACGCCGCATTGACCCTAACCGTACGACCCAGTGTGCCCACGGCACATTGACCCTAACCGTACGACCCAGTGTGCCCACGGCGCATTGACCCTAACCTTACGACCCAGTGTGCCCACGCCACATTGACCCTAACCGTACGACCCAGTGTGCCCACTCCACATTGACCCTAACCGTACGACCCAGTGTGCCCACTCCACATTGACCCTAACCGTACGACCCAGTGTGCCCACGCCGCATTGACCCTAACCGTACGACCCAGTGTGCCCACTCCACATTGACCCTAACCGTACGACCCAGTGTGCCCACGGCACATTGACCCTAACCGTACGACCCAGTGTGCCCACGCCACATTGACCCTAACCGTACGACCCAGTGTGCCCACTCCACATTGACCCTAACCGTACGACCCAGTGTGCCCACGCCACATTGACCCTAACCGTACGACCCAGTGTGCCCACGCCACATTGACCCTAACCGTACGACCCAGTGTGCCCACGGCGCATTGACCCTAACCGTACGACCCAGTGTGCCCACTCCACATTGACCCTAACCGTACGACCCAGTGTGCCCACGGCGCATTGACCCTAACCGTACGACCCAGTGTGCCCACGGCACATTGACCCTAACCGTACGACCCAGTGTGCCCACGGCGCATTGACCCTAACCGTACGACCCAGTGTGCCCACGCCACATTGACCCTAACCGTACGACCCAGTGTGCCCACGCCACATTGACCCTAACCGTACGACCCAGTGTGCCCACTTCACATTGACCCTAACCGTACGACCCAGTGTGCCCACGCCACATTGACCCTAACCGTACGACCCAGTGTGCCCACTCCACATTGACCCTAACCGTACGACCCAGTGTGCCCACGCCACATTGACCCTAACCGTACGACCCAGTGTGCCCACTCCACATTGACCCTAACCGTACGACCCAGTGTGCCCACGCCACATTGACCCTAACCGTACGACCCAGTGTGCCCACTTCACATTGACCCTAACCGTACGACCCAGTGTGCCCACTTCACATTGACCCTAACCGTACGACCCAGTGTGCCCACGGCGCATTGACCCTAACCGTACGACCCAGTGTGCCCACGCCACATTGACCCTAACCGTACGACCCAGTGTGCCCACGGCGCATTGACCCTAACCGTACGACCCAGTGTGCCCACGGCGCATTGACCCTAACCGTACGACCCAGTGTGCCCACGCCGCATTGACCCTAACCGTACGACCCAGTGTGCCCACGGCGCATTGACCCTAACCGTACGACCCAGTGTGCCCACGCCACATTGACCCTAACCGTACGACCCAGTGTGCCCACTTCACATTGACCCTAACCGTACGACCCAGTGTGCCCACGGCGCATTGACCCTAACCGTACGACCCAGTGTGCCCACTCCACATTGACCCTAACCGTACGACCCAGTGTGCCCACGCCACATTGACCCTAACCGTACGACCCAGTGTGCCCACGCCACATTGACCCTAACCGTACGACCCAGTGTGCCCACTTCACATTGACCCTAACCGTACGACCCAGTGTGCCCACGGCGCATTGACCCTAACCGTACGACCCAGTGTGCCCACGCCACATTGACCCTAACCGTACGACCCAGTGTGCCCACTTCACATTGACCCTAACCGTACGACCCAGTGTGCCCACGGCGCATTGACCCTAACCGTACGACCCAGTGTGCCCACTCCACATTGACCCTAACCGTACGACCCAGTGTGCCCACTCCACATTGACCCTAACCGTACGACCCAGTGTGCCCACTCCACATTGACCCTAACCGTACGACCCAGTGTGCCCACTCCACATTGACCCTAACCGTACGACCCAGTGTGCCCACGGCACATTGACCCTAACCGTACGACCCAGTGTGCCCACGGCGCATTGACCCTAACCGTACGACCCAGTGTGCCCACGGCGCATTGACCCTAACCGTACGACCCAGTGTGCCCACGCCACATTGACCCTAACCGTACGACCCAGTGTGCCCACGCCACATTGACCCTAACCGTACGACCCAGTGTGCCCACGCCACATTGACCCTAACCGTACGACCCAGTGTGCCCACGCCACATTGACCCTAACCGTACGACCCAGTGTGCCCACTCCACATTGACCCTAACCGTACGACCCAGTGTGCCCACGGCGCATTGACCCTAACCTTACGACCCAGTGTGCCCACGGCACATTGACCCTAACCGTACAACCCAGTGTGCCCACGGCGCATTGACCCTAACCGTACGACCCAGTGTGCCCACTCCACATTGACCCTAACCGTACGACCCAGTGTGCCCACGCCACATTGACCCTAACCGTACGACCCAGTGTGCCCACGCCACATTGACCCTAACCGTACAACCCAGTGTGCCCACTCCACATTGACCCTAACCGTACGACCCAGTGTGCCCACTCCACATTGACCCTAACCGTACGACCCAGTGTGCCCACGGCGCATTGACCCTAACCTTACGACCCAGTGTGCCCACGGCACATTGACCCTAACCGTACAACCCAGTGTGCCCACAGCGCATTGACCCTAACCGTACAACCCAGTGTGCCCACTCCACATTGACCCTAACCGTACGACCCAGTGTGCCCACGCCACATTGACCCTAACCGTACGACCCAGTGTGCCCACGCCACATTGACCCTAACCGTACGACCCAGTGTGCCCACGCCACATTGACCCTAACCATACATCTTTGGAATCTGAGAGGAACCCCACATGGTTATGTGGAGAACGTAGAAACTCCTTCCAGACGACGGCAGAATCAAACCCTAGTCTTACAGCAGGTGACTATGCCACCCTTGCACCTAACAGCCCTGAACATTTATTAACCTTCAAGAACAGTCGTTACCCCTCAAGAACGGTTCTTGCCCCTCAACCATCAGGCTCCTTAACCAGTGTGGATAACTCCACTCACCTCGACACTGAACTGATTCCACAATCTACGGACTCACCTTCAAGGACTCTACAACTCACATTCTCTATGTATATGTGTATAAATATATATATATATATATATATATATATATATTATTTTTTTTGTTTATTCAAATTGCACAGTTTCTCTTCTTTTTGCACATTGGTTGTTTGTCAGTCTTTCTGTAGTTTTAATACATTTGATTGTATTTCTTTATTTTCCTGTAAATGCTGGCAAGAAAACGAATCTGAGTAGTACAGTATCTAGTGATGTGTACACTACGTACTTGGATAATAAATTTACTTTGAGTTTTTTTGACTTACTTGAGCTTTGCTTGTTACCTGGGTCTTATGCTGCTCCCTTGAGGGACATGAGTCGGATCTGAAATGTTTCCTTCCTTCTGAATGATGCATTAAAGTAACAGAGGCATTTTGTTACAAGTGGAAAATTGGATTCGTCCCACAGTATACTCGGGTCTGACTTCAGACTCAACAAACTAAAAGACGCTGGTGCGGGATAAAAGGGCTCACAGTTCTGATTTGAATGTGATCCAAAGGTACAAGCTGCTGACAGTTTGGCAGCGGTGACTCCTGCTACTCTGTTTCGCCTTTGGATCGACCAGGAGCAGTTGTGGGATTGCAAAGGACAGACATTGCTGGGACGGTTGCCAACTAGAGAGGGATGTTATACTAACAGTGCTGAGCCTCCACAGTTGGTAAGAAGAATGAGAAGAGTCAGTGCTCCACCGCACACCCCCCACTACATCCCACTTTATGTACACACAGTCTATGTATGTATATAAGCTAATCTTCAGTATAGATGGCCACACTCAAGCAGTTATTGTACATTGTGTTTTACAGGATTGCTTTTATATTAGAAACATAGAAAACCTACAGCACAATACAGGCCCTTCAGCCCACAAAGTTGTACTGAACATTCCTACCTTAGAAATTACTAGGGTTACCCATAGCCCTCTATTTTTCTAAGCTCCATGTACCTATCCAAAAGTCTCTTAAAAGACCCTATCGTATCCGCCTCCACCACCGTTGCCAGCAGCTCATTCCACGCACTCACCACTCTCTGAGTAAAAAACTTGCCCCCGACATCTCCTCTGTAACTACTCCCCAGCACTTTAAACCTGTGTCCTCTGGTGGCAACCATTTCAGCCCTGGGAAAAAGCCTCTGACTATCCACACGATCAATGCCTTTCATCGTCTTATACACCTCTATCAGGTCACCTCTCATCCTCCGTCATTCCAAGGAGAAAAGGCCAAGTTCACACAACCTGTTTTCATAAGGCATGCTTCCCAATCCAGGCAACATCCTTGTAAATCTCCTCTGTACCCTTTCTATGGTTTCCACATCTTTTCTGTAGTGAGGTGACCAGAACTGAGCACAGTACTCCAAGTGGGGTCTGACCAGGGTCCTATATAACTGTAACATTACCTCTTGGCTCCTAAATTTAATTCTACGATTGATGAAGGCCAATACACCATACACCTTCTTAACCACAGCGTCAACCTGCGCAGCTGCTTTGAACGTCCTATGGACTCAGACCCCAAGATCCCTCTGATCCTCCACACTGCCAAGAGTCTTACCATTAATACTATATTCTGCATTTATATTTATTATGTTCTTTGTGCTTATTGTGCTTTTTACACTGTTCTCCTTTAATCTTCTGTGCTAAAGAATGACAATGAATAATCTTGAATATAAAGATAGAACTTTGAACATTACAGCACAATACAGGTTCTTCAGCGCACAATGCTGTGCCAACCTTCTAACCTACTGTAAGATCAATCTAACCCTTCCCTCCTACATAGCCCTCCAGCTTTCTATCATCAAGGTTGGTTTGTTCATTATGTGCCATGTCATACAATGTGGGCAATTATGGTCTTTCCATGACCATGATTGTTCTTGGCAAATTTTTCTACAGAATTGGTTTCTGGGACGTGTCTTTACAAAACGGGTGACTCTAGCTGTTATCAATACTCTTCAGAGATTTGTCTGCCTTGAATCAGTGGTCGCACAACACTAGCTGCTCGTACCGTCATCCACCACAGGCTCCCAGGCCTTCACATGACCCTGATCGGGGGGGGGGGGGGGGGAGCAGTTGCTACACCTTGCCCAAGGGTGTTCTGCAGGACCGTGGAGGGAAGGAGCACTTCGCACCTGCTTTGGTAGAGATGTATCTCCACTCTGCTACCTAAATTATCCGTATGCCTACCTTAAATATCCTTCATGTACCTGCCTCTGCCACTGTGCAGTTAGCCTGAGGAAAGGTGGGGGAGGGGAAGGTGATAGGTGAAGCCAGGTGGGTGGGAAAAGTCAAGGGCTGGAGAAGGAAGAATCCCTTAGGAGAGGAGAGTGGACCATAAGAGAAAGGGAAGGAGGAGGGGACCCAGGGGGAAGTAATAGGCAGGTGAGAAGAGGTTAAGAAGTCAGTGTAGGGAATAGAGGAAGGGGGGGAGGAGATTTTTGTTCACCAGAAGGAGAAATCGATATTCATACCATCAGGTCGAATGCTACACAGACAGAATATAAGGTGTTGCTCCTCCACCTTGGGGGTGGCCTCACCTTGGTACAAGTGAAGGCCATGGACCAACATGTGGAAATGGGAATTGGAATTGAAATGTTTGGCCACCGGGAAGACCAGCCTATGGTGGATGGAGCAGAGGTGCTTCTTGTTGCGGTCCCCCAATTTACGACGGGTCTCACCAATGTAGAGGAGGCCGCACCGGGAGCACTGGACTCAATAGACAACCCCAGCAGATTTGCAGGTGAAATGTGTTGCCTCACCTGGAGGGACTGATTGGGGCCTTGAGTGGGAGTGAGGGAGGAGGTGTATGGGCGGGTGTAGCAGTTAGGCTGCTTGAAGGGATAGGTGCCCCCACAAGATGCTGGAGCAGGTCAGGCAGCATCTATGGAAATGAGCAACATGGTGTTGCAGTTCAGAGAAAGTGCAAGGTCACGCTAAGATAGATTGGAAGATCCAACCAGGAAGGAGGCCTCAGGTTCCAATCCACCAGGTTCAGGAACAGTTATTCCACTTCAACCATCAGCTTCCTGAACCAGCAAGGATAACTTCACTCAACCTCAACTCTGAACTGATTCAACAACCCATGGACTCATTTTCAAGGTCTCTACAACTTGAGTTCTCAATATGATTTATGTGTGTATATATTTGCACAATTTGTCTTTTTTGGCACATTGGTTGTCAGTCCTGATGAAGGGTCTCGGCTTGAAACGTCATCTGTTTACTCTTTTCCATAGCTGCTGCTGAGTTCCAGCATTTTGTCAGTCCTTATTTGTGTATAGTTTTTAATCACCTCTATTCTGTTTCTTTATTTTCCTGTAAATATGTGTAAGAAACCAAGTCTCAATATATACTGACATATATGTACTTTGGTAATAAGTTTCTCTTTGGCTTTGATCAGGAGTCCATATTTTAGTGTGTGAGAGGTCTGTTCAAGAGGCTGGTAAAGTGAGCTGGAGGCTGTTCTTGTGGTATGTCCTTTCAGGCCTATGTGTCTCCTGCCTGACAGGAGGGGGAGGGTGGAGAGGAGGGAGAATGAGCAGGGTGGAAGGGGTCCTTGGTTACGTTGGCCACTTTCTCAGGGCAGCAGAAAGTGCCGTGAGATACGATAGAGGGGAGGCTGGTTTGTGTGAGGGACTGTGGCCTTGGGCGGCACAGCTGTCGTACCAAGCTGCCCTGCATCCGGATACAGTGATCTTTATGGTGTATCTATAAAAGTACGAATACTAACATGAGAGGAAACTATTTTTGTGCAGTGGTGGTTAGAGTCTGGAATGTATTGCCAGGAATAGCGAAGTGGGTTCAATGATAGCCTTCATTACAGAGGTAGGTAAATATCTCAAAGGAAAGAATGTGCAGGACCGCTGGGGGAGCTTAGAGTGGCATTCTTCCATTGAGTGCGAATGGACTTCACCCCAACCGACTCTGAATCCACAACCAGACGCACGAACCAGGAATATCCTTCCCACCTCTGTGGTGTGGTCACACTTGGCAGACTCCATCCAGGGTGACGGTTGATTGACCTTCTGACCCCACACCAAGACGGGCATGTGTCATGTTTCCTGCTCCCGATGCCAGCCTGGCAAAAAATGACAAGCACAAGCGTGGATTCTGGATGAGGATCTGTTCATTCAGGTAGCTCCTGCCATCCCCACCCCGAATTGCCATGGAACAGCTCACAGATGTTAGCTGCCCAAGGTCACGAGGAACGTTCACGTGCGTGAACCTTCATGGAGTGCAGACAGAGCTTCAGGGCACTTGTACTTGAAGTTACTACCATTAGAAGTGGAGAAGAATGGAAGGAAGAAAGAGGTTATTGTTGGTAAAGGGCCAACGTTGTTTTCAATTTGAGGAATGCTATTTATTGGAGCTCTCCGAAGTCATTCAGTCTATGGCAACATTGCTTTGTGTTCTGCGTTCTGCGGTCGCATAGCAGTTAGCGTAACACTATTATAGCGCCAGCTGTAATTCTGCCACTATCGTCAAGGAGTTTGAAAATTCTCCCTGTGACTGGTGGGATTCCTCCGGGAAATCTGGTTTCCTCCCATGGCCTGAAGATGTGCGGGTTAGTAGGTTAATTGGTGACATGCGTGCATTTGAGCTGAAATAGCCTGTTATAGTGCTGTAACTTAAAATTTAAAAAAAAACTGGATGGGCTTGGGTCCTTTACTGGACCCTAATGTTTAGCTTGCTTCACAATGAAAATTTAGATTTCTTCTAATTATTTACATATCTTTCTCTCTAGATGTCGATCTCTCCGAGATGGAAGGCGATGAGCCTTATGATAACAAATTTGTGAAATGGATGATTAAGAACAAGGTACATTGTACTTGGTTTTGGGAGTGGGGAACAATGCGATGTCTACATCAGATATAACAAATACTGACGGTGGCTCTGAGTCAGAAGATTGTCAATGAAAATAACTCCTCAGAGACTTGAGCCAAAAATCTAGATATGAATCTCCAGTCATTGAGAAAAATCAGTCCTCAACAGTGCTGTCTTCTGAGATAAAACAATGAACCAAGTTAAACCTGTTAAACATATCACATGGATGGTAAAGATAGAACGGTGGTTCTATGGTCAAGAACATGTTCTCCTGATATCCCAGAAATATTCATTGTTTATTTATCGCAAAGAAAAGGTACTCGGCCGTCTTTCAATTTCTGTTCGCAGGATCACTCTCACATTCTGGAGATGTCCAAGTTAGTAGGGTAATTGGTCACTTGGGTGTAGTTAGGTGCCCTTAGAGACTCGCTGGGCTGGAAGGACCTGTTAGTGCACTGTATCTCTAGAATAAAGTAACTTTTCAAGGTAGTGAATACATTAGTAGCACATAGTAAGATAGAATTAGTTAACAAGTCTTAATTGTTGAAATTTGAGGTATGACTGAGTCTAGAAATGAGTTGAACACTTTGACGTTGATGATAGTTTCCCTTCTACTACATGGGTGGTAGGTACAGACCTGTGCAAAAGTCTTTAAGCACATGTGTATAGCTAGGGTGCCTCAGACGTTTTTACAGTATTGTAATAATTTAATGTATTGCACTGTACTGCTGCCGTGAGGAAAAAAAAACAAATTTCATGACATACGTGAGTGATGATAAACCTGATTCTGGTATGGGTCTCTATTGTCGACAGAGAGTGGGAAGAAGGCAGGGAGAGGGGGTCATGGATGGGAAAGGGGGAAGGGAGAGGGGAGGGGGTGGGAAGCACCTGAGAAGCATTCTGTAATGATCAGTAAACCAATTGTTTGGAATCAATTGACCTAACCTGGTGTCTCAAGGCTGGGTACGCCTGCATCTGAGCCACACCCCAGCCCTGACACTCCTTCTCTGCCATCTGTCCCACACTCGTCCTGAGTCACTCCACCCTTGCAGTTCCCAACATCCTTAGAAACATAGAAAACAGACAGCACAATACAGGCCCTTTGGCCCACAAAGCTGTGCCGAACATGTCCCTACTTTAGAACTACCTAGGCTTTACCCATAGCCCTCTATTTTTCTAAGCTCCATGTAGCCATCCAAGAGTCTCTTAAAAGACCCTATCATTTCCACCTCCACCACCACTGCCGGCATCTCTTTCCACGGACTCAGCACTCTCTGCATAAAAAACTTACCCATGACATCTCCTCTGTACCTACTTCCAAGCACCTTAAAACTATGCCCTCTCGTGCTAGCCATTTCAGCCCTGGGGAAAATCCTTGACTATCCACATGATCAATGCCTCTCATTATCTTGTAGACCTCTGTCAGGTCACCTCTCATCCTCCGTCACTCCTTTCTATGATTTCCATGTCCTTCCTGTCATGAGGCGACCAGAATTGATCACAGTACTGCAAGGGTCCTATATGGCTGCAACATTGCCTCTCAGCTCTTAAACTCAATCCCACGGTTAATGAAGGCCAGTGCACCATATGGCTTCTTAACTACAGAGTTAACCTGCGTAGCAGCTTTGAGTGTCCAATGGACTTTGACCCCAAGATCCCTCTGATCCTCCACACTGCCTAAAGTCTTACCATTAATACTATATTCTGCCATCATATTTGACCAGATAATGGATGCTGCCTTCCTACAACAGACAGTGTTCATGTAGATGTGCTTGATGTTGGGAGGGCGTTACCTGTGACATACTGAGCCAAATCCACTACCAAAAATATTTGGTGTGTATACCAGGTCATAGTGCATCCAGTCAATTCACTTTCCACTACACGTCCATGGAAGTTTGTCAAGGATTTTGATGACATGCCGAATCTCTGCAGACTCCTGAGGAAGTAGAAGCCCTGTCATGTTTTATTTGCAATAATATTTATATGATAGGTCCAGGACAGTTCAGCTGAGTTACTGACCCCCAAGAATTTAAAGTTACTGACCCTCTCCTCCTCTGATCCACCAATGAGAACTGGCTCATGGACCCCCTGGTTTCAGTCTCCTGGAGTCTACAAACAGCTCCTTGGTCTCACTGACATTGAGTCAGAGGTTGATGTTTTGACACCACTCAGCCAGATTTTCAGTCTCCCTCCTGTATGCTGATTCATCGCCACCTTTGATATGGTCTCTCACGGACATATCATAAGAAATAGGAGCTGAAGGAAGCCATCTAGCCTGTCGAGCTTGCTCTACATTCAATAAGATCATGGCTGATCTGATCATGGACTCATCTCCACCTACCTGCCTTTTCCCCAAATCCCATAATTCTCCACTATGCAAAAATCGATCCAGCCTTGTCTTAAATATATTTACTGAGGTAGCCTCCACTGCTTCATTGGGCAGAGAATTCCACAGATTCACCACTCTTTCGGAAAAGCAGTTACTCCTTATCTCTATTGTAAATTTACTCCCCCGAATCTTGAGGCTATGTCCCCTAGTTCTAGTCTCACCTACCAGTGGAAATAACTTTCCTGTCTCTATCTTATCTATCCCTTTTATAATTTTATATGTTTCTATAAGATCTCCTCTCATCCTTCTGAATTCCAGCGAGTACAGTCCCAGGCGAATCAATCTCTCCTCATTGTCTAACTCCCTCATCTCTGGAATTAACCTGGTGAATCTCCTCTGCACCGCCTCCAAAGCCAGTATATTCCTCCTCAAGTAAGGAGACCAAAACTGCATGCAGTACTCCAGGTGTGGCCTCACCAGTACCCTGTACAGTTGCAGCATAATCTTCCTGCTCTGAAGTTCAATCCCTCTAGCAATGAAGGCCAATTTTCCATTTGCCTTCTTGATAGCCTGCTGCACCTGCAAACCAACCTTTGGCAATTCATGCACAAGCACTCCCAAGCCCCTCTGCACAGCAGTATGCTGCAAATTTTTACCATTTAAATAATTACCTGATCTTCTGCTTTTCCTTCCAAAGTGGATGACCTCGCATTTACCAACATTGTACTCCATCTGTCAGACACTTGTCCACTCACTTAACCTGTCTATATCTCTCTACAGACACTCCGTATACTCTGCACAATTAGGTTTTCCACTCAATTTAGTGTCATCAGCAAACTTAAATACACTATGCTTGGTCCCCTCTTCCGGATCATTAAAATATATCATAAGCAGTATATCGGAAGTATAAGCTGTGATAAAGGATGTCGAACAGAAACATCAACAATAACTTGATTCCCACAGATGCTGCTCAGCCTGCTGACTTCCCCCAGCACGTACTGTAAACCTACACCTGGTTGGTTTATAATACTTAATTGTCACCAAACAATTGATATGTACAATCATCACAGTGATATTTGTTTCTGCGCTTCGCGCTCCCTGAAGTACAAATCAAAGTAAATATAATAAAAATTTAAATTATAAATCATAATTAGAAAATAGGAAAGGGAATGTGAGGTAGTGCAAGCCAGGTCCGGATATTTGGAAGGTACGGCCCAGATCCGGGTCAGGATCCGTTCACCCGTCTTATCACAGTTGGAAAGAAGCTGTTCCCAAATCTGGCCATACGAATCTTCATGCTCCTGAACCTTCTCCCGGAGGGAAGTGGGACAAAAAGTGTGTTGGCTGGGTGGGTCTTGTCCTTGATTATCCTGGCAGCACTGCTCCGACAGCGTGAGGTGTAATTGAGTCCAAGGATGGAAGATTGGTTTGTGTGATGTGCTGGGCTAGGTTTACGATCTTCTGCAGCTTCTTCCGATCTTGGACAGGACAACTTCCATACTAGTTTGTGATGCACCCTAGAAGAATGCTTTCTACGGTGCACCTATAAAAATTAGTGAGGGTTTTAGGGGACAGGCCAAATGTCTTCAGCTTTCTCAGGAAGTAAAGGCATTGGTGGACCTTCTTGGCAGTGGACTCTGCTTGTTTAGACCAAGTCAGGTCATTTGTGATATTCATCCTGAGGAACTTAAAGCTTTTGACCTGTTCTACCTGCGCACCACCAATGTAGATGAGGTTGTGAGGTCCGCTACTCCTTCTGAAGTCAACAACCAATTCCTTCATCTTGCTGATGTTGAGGGATAGGTTATTGTCTTCGTACCATGCCACCAGGTTCTTAATTTCCTCTTTGTACTCAGACTCCTTATTACCCAAGATATGGCCTACAATTGTGGTTTATGTTAGAATATAGAACAGTACAACACAGGAACAGTCACTTAGGCCCACAGTGTTGAGCTGAACCAGATGAAAAGTAATTCAAAAACCTCCAAACACTAATCCTTCCTACCTACATAATGTCCACATCCCTCCATCTTCCTCACATTTATGTACCTATCTAAACGTCTCTTAGAAGCCTCTAATGTATTTGCCTCAACCACCATACCAGGCAGTGCATTCCAAGCATCACCACTCTCTTACCCCTCACATCGCCTTTAAACCTAGCCCTCTCACCTTAAATCCATGCCCTCTGGTATTAGACATTTCAACCCTGAGAAAAAGAGATTCTCTGGCTACTCTATCTATGCCTCTCATAATCTTAGAAACCTCTATCAGATCTGTGGTGAATTAAAGCAATTGACCTTACTTTGTCTGGCTTATGTGTAATTCTGGATGTACAGCAAGGTGGATGTCGAAACAATGCTTGGAAATTATTCTTCAACCCTTGTGATTGACTAGCAATCAAAGCTGGTATGTTCAAATCCCCAAAACATCAGGTTGGAGGCTACCCAGAAGGATCACTTCCAGGTGAGGTGACACTTCACCTGTGAGTCGGCTGGTGTGGTATACTGCGTCCGGTGCTCCCGGTGTGGCCTTCTATAGGTGAGACCTGATGCAGGCTGGAAGAACATTTCACTGAACACCTACCCTCTGTCCGCCAGAGAAAGCAGGATCTCCCAGTGGCCAAACATTTTAATTCCACGTCCCATTCCCATTCTGATATGTCTATCCATGGCCTCCTCTATTATCAAGATGAAGCCACACTCAGGTTGGAGGAACAACACCTTATATTCCATCTGGGTAGCCTCCAACCTGATGGCATGAACATTGACTTCTCTAACTTCCGTTAATGTTCCTCCTCCCCTTCTTACCCCCTCCCTTATTTATTTGTTTGTTTATTTATTCCCCCCTCTTTTTTCTCTCTCTGCCCCTCTGCGATGTACGCCAGTATACAAGACAGGGCAGCATGATGCTGATACAGAGAGCAAGCTGTTGCCCGTGCAGCAGGCTCCCCCTCTCCATGCAGTTGATGAAACCAAAGGAACGGCAGAAACAGATACAATGGCATCACAGGAGTTGCCAGTCAGCATTGAACTCAATGTAGGACTGCCTTATGGACTCCAGCTCTGGATCTTTCCTAGGAGTTTACACCCATAGTCTTCCCCATGAGTGGGTATAGTCACAAGGCAGTGGAGGTTTGAGATCAGAGTTTTCCTTCTCCCTGATAAGACCATAAGACATAGGAGCAGAATTAGGCCATCTGGCCTATCGAGTCTGCTCCGCCATTCAATCATGGCTGATCCTTTTCTTCTCTCCTCCTCAACCCCAGTTCCCGACCTTTGATTCCATGTCCAATCAAGAACCTATCAATCTCTTGCCTTAAATACACCAACGACCTGTCCTCCACAGCTGCATGTGGCAACAAATTCCACAAATTCACCACACCCTGGCTAAAAAAATTACTCCATATCTCTGTTTTGAAAGGACGCTCCTCTATGCTGAAGCGGTGCCCTCTTGTCTGAGACTCTCCCACCATGAGAAATATCCTTTCCACATCTATGTCTAGATCTTTCAACATTGGAAAGGTTTCAGTGAGATCTCCCCTCATCCTTCTGAATTCTAGCGAGTACAGACCCAGAGCCATCAAACATTCCTTGTATGATAACCCTTTCATTCCTGGAATCATCCTTGTGAACCTCCTCTGGACTCTCTCCAATGCCAGTACATCTTTTCTAAGATGAGGGGCCCAAAACTGTTCACAATACTCAAGGTGAGGCCTCACCAGTGCCTTTTAAAGCCTCAGCATCACATCCTTGCTCTTGTATTCTAGACCTCTTGAAATGAATGTTAATGTGCCATTTGCCTTTCTCACCACTGACTCAACCTGCAAGTTAACCTTTAGGGTGTTCTGCACAAGGACTCCCAAGTCCCTCTGCATCTCAGGTTCCTGGATTTTTTCCCCATTTAGAAAATAGTCCACACATTTATTTCTACTACCAAAATGCATTACTGTGCATTTTCCAACGTTGTATTTCATTTTCCACTTTCTTGCCCATTCTCCTAATCTGTCCATCCTTCTGCATTTTTTCCTGTTTCCTCAACACTACCTGCCCCTCCACCAGCCTTTGTATCATCTGCAAACTTGGCAACAAAGCCATCTATTATATAATTTAAATAATTTATATAGAGCATAAAAAGAACTGGTCCCAACACCAAACCCTGCGGATCACCACTAGTCACCGGCAGCCAACCAGAAAAGAACCTTTTATTCCCACTTGCTGCCTCCTATGAATCAGCCAGCTAACTCTAACCAAGTTAGTAATTTTCCTGTAATACCATGGGCTCTTAACTTGGTAAGCAGCCTCATGTGTGGCAACTTGTCAAAGGCCTTCTGTAAGTCCAAATATACAACATCCACTGCATCCCCTTGTCCTGTGTCACCAAGTACTTCATCATCTCGTTCTTAACAATTGACTCCGACATCTTCCTAACCACTGAGGTTAGGCTATCTGGTGTATAATTTCCTTTCTGCTGCCTTCCTCTTTTCTTAAAGAGCGGAGTCGCATTTCCAAACACAGCTGATGAGCCCCATCTGCCCTAAGCGACTGGTTTGAAGGTGCCAGCAACCCGTCATTACCCACTTTCAACGTAAGAAATAGGAACAGGAGTAGGCCACCTTGTCCATCGAGCCTGCTCTGCCATTCACTAAGATCATGGCTGATCTGGCCATGGACTCATCTCCACCTACCTGCATTTTTCCCATAACCCTTAATTCCCCTACTATGCAAAAATCTATCCAACCTTGTCTTAAATATACTTACTGAGGTAGCCTCCACTGCTTCATTGGGCAGAGAGTTCCACAGATTCACCACCCTCTGGGAAAAGCATTTCCTCTTCATCTCCGTCCTAAATCTATTCTCCTAAATCTTGAGGCTATGTCCCCTAGTTCTAGTAGCTAAGCCACACATGAAGGCCAGGTGCTGGGCTTAATTGTCAGGGGCAGTTTGAGACGCATGTGATTGGGAGCACTGAATAAGTAGTGGGAGGTTATCCCTACTAACCACTGACACCCAGCTATAACAACCACAAGGAATGTGGAGGCATTAGTAATGACCTCTCAAGAATCACTAGATTCTGGAGTAGTTCCACAGGACTGGAAAATTGCAAATGTCACTAAGAAGGGAGGGAGAAGAAAGCCTGACTTCAGTGATTGGGAAGATGCTGGAGTCTGTTATTAAGGAAGAGGATTTGATGTACTTGGAGACATATGATAAAATAGTCAAAATCAGTATGGTTTCCTTATGGGAAGATCACGTCTGACAAATCTGTTGGAATCCTTTGAGGAATAGCAGGCAGGATAGACAAAGGAGAACTGGTGGATGGTATGTACTTGGATTATCAGAAGGCCTTTGACAAGCTGCTGCATGTGAGGCTGCTTAACCAGATAAGAGCTAATGGTATTGCAGGAAAGATACTAGCATGGATAGAAAATTGGCTGGCTGGCAGAAGGGAAAGAGTGAAAATGAGGGGGGTCCTTTTTTGGTTGGCTCCCGGTGACAAGTGGTGTTCCACAGGGTAGGACTACTTCTTTTCACAGTACGTGTAAATTATTTGGATGATGAGATTGATGGCTTTGTGGCTAAGTTTGCAGATGATATGAAGATAGATGGAGGTGCAGGTTATGCTGAGGAAGTAGCGAGTCTGCAGAAGGAATTAGACAGATTAGGAGAATAAGCAAAAAAATGGCAGATAGAATGTAGGGTCTGGAAGTGTATGGTCATGCATGTTGGTGGAAGGATTAAAGATGTAGACTATTTTCTAAATGGGGAGAAAATTCAAAAATCAGAGGTGCAAAGGGACTTAGGTGTCCTTGTGCAGAGTCCCTACAGGTTATCTTACAAGTTGAGTCAGTGGGAAGGAAGTACAATGTTAGCATTCATTTTGAGTGGACTTGAATATAGAAACCAGGATGTATTGCTGAGGATTTATAAAACATTGGTCAGATTGCATTTGGAGTATTGTGAGAAATTTTGGCCCTTTATCTAAGAAAGGAAGTGCTGGGTTTGGAGAGAGATCCAAAGGAGGTTCACGAGAATGACCTCTGGAATAAAAGGGTTAACATATGAGGAGTGTTTGATGGCACTGGGTCTGTACTTGCTGCAGTTCAGAAAAATGAGGGGTGACCTAATTGAAACCTGTTGAGCATTGAAAGAACTAATGGATATGGTGAGGATGTTTCCCATAGTGGGGGAGGCTAGGACCAGAGGGCACAGTCTCAGAATAGAAGGGCATCCATTTATTATTTCTTTATTTATTGAGAGATGACGCTTCAAGCAGTGCCAACCAGCAATCCCCCGATTTAATCCTATCCTAATCACGGGACAATTTACAATGTCAACCAGTATGCCTTTGGATTGTGGGCAGAAACCAGAGCATCTGGAGAATTCTTATGTGGTCTCGGGGAGAGCGTACAAACTCCTTACAGGCAGCAGCGGGAATTGAACCTGGGTCACTGGTACTGTAACCACAATACACCCCAGAGATGAGGAGGAATTTCTCTAGCTGGAGGGTGGTGAATCTGTGGAATTAAGTTGGTTGTGGAAGCCAAGTCTTTGGGTATATTTAAAGTGGAGGTTAATAGGTTCTGGTAGATTAGTAAGAGCATCAAAGGTTACAGGGAGTATGCAGGAAGCTTGGGTTGGGAGTGTTAATAAATAACTCAGTCATGATTGAATGGTGGAGCACACTCGATGGGCCAAATGGCCTAATTTTGCTTCTTGTCTTATGGTCTCACCTGGATGTAACCTACACAGTCACAGGGAGAACATACAATCTCTTTACAGATGACATAAATAATTATATAATAAATAGAGATGATATAAACAGTTGTCTAACCCAACACACCCCTTCAACAGCTCACTGCACAATATTCACCGCACATCTCCCCTCCATTTCAAAATGCAGTGAAGTTTGCTCCTGTGTACATTCAAGGGTCACTTTATTGAGTACACCTGTACACCAGCTCTTTAATGAAGATATCTAACCAGCCAATCGTGTGGCAACAACTCAATGCAGACATGGTCAAGAGGTTCAGTTGTCGTTCAGACCAAACATCAGAATGGGGAAGAAATGTGATCGAAGTGACTTTGACCGTGGAATGATCGTTGGTGCCAGACGGGGTGGTTTGAGTATCTCACAAACTACTGATCTCCTGGGATTTTCTCCCTCGGAGTTCACAGAGAATGGTGCCAAAACAGAAAAAAAAACAGTGAGCGGCAGTACTGTGGGTGAAAATGAGAGAGATCAGAGGAAACTAGTTCAAACTGACTGGAATGTGACAGTAATTCAAAAAACCACACGTTACAGCAGAGTTGTGCAGTGCTGAATGCACAATGCATTGAACCTTGAAGTGGATGGGCTACAGCAACAGGAGACCATGAGCTGCACTCAGTAGCCACTTAGAAACATAGAAAACCTACAGCACAGTACAAGCCCTTCAGCCCACAAAGTTGTACTGAACATGTCCCTACCGTAGAAATTACTAGGCTTACTTATAGCCCTCTATTTCACTAAGCTCCATGTACCTATCTAAAATCCTCTTAAAAGACCCTATCGTATCTGCCTCCACCACTTTTGCTGACAGCCCATTCTACACACTCACCACTCTCTGAGTAAAAAACTTACCCCTGACATCTCCTCTGTATCTATTCCCCAGCACCTTAAACCTGTGGCCTCTTGTGGCAACCATTTCAGCCCTGGGAAAAAGCCTCTGACTATCCACACGACCAATGCCTCTCATCATCTTGCACACCTCTGTCAGGTCACCTGTTTATTAGATAAAGCTTACAAAATGGCCACTGAGTGTATATATGTACACATCAGGTGTGCAGTATATCTGTATAACAGCAAGTTAAAAGAGCTTTCTAACCAGTGCTAATAGCAGTTGTGGAAAAATACACTGTAACAAGAACCCCACTGAAATACTAAGCATTGTGGAGAATCAGACCGTGTGTAGAGTTCTGGCCAATGTTGAATTTGTCAGTGAACACTATTCCACTGTCCTACTAATCCATTTGGCTTGTGGTCCATTAAAAGTTGCAGCTCATAATTACCACACTTTCTGCCAAACTTTTTGCAATGTATTTGGAGATTTTTACAGCTTTACGGAGCTGACGTATTTCTCAATGTAGATTTTATCGCTTTTTCTATTTAATCTCAGAAGGTCACATATAACAGGTGGCACTATACATAGAATAGGGAGGAATGGATATACAGAGTAACTAATCTAAAATATTTGACTCCCTGAAGGGACATGATTCTCTAAGGCCAAATATCTTCCCAGGCTCACAGCTGGATTTCTCCTTTGTTCATTTTCTGCTATCTCTTTGCTCTCTCATCCCTGAATGCACCAAACACACTGAAATATCTTCAAATTTAGTTTCAGGGCCGTCCCCCTCACAGTTTCCTGTGATCCCAAACAGAAGAGATGACAGTCCGCACTACTCCCTTCTGCTGGGTAAACAAAAACGTGGGTCTGTAGTCATGCAGTTAGTGAGTTGCAGAACTGAGTACTGTACGACTGACAACGATGAGCAGGTCGCAATGATTCTCCAGCCGCTATGTCTAGTAAGTCAGGCCTCTGTGGAGTGCGGTTTGATATGGGTAGCGAAGCCATTAGTGAATGAGTCAAGCAGCTTTCATAGAAAGTAGAACAGCCTATACAGGCCTTTCAACCCACAGTGTTGTGCTGACCATTAAACCTACTCTAACATCAATCTAACCCTTCCCTCCTACATAGCCCTCCAATTTTCTACTATCCATGTTTCTTAAATGCCCATAATATGTCTGCCTCAACCACCATCCCTAGCAGAACGTTCCATGCATCCACCACTCTCCGTGTAAAGAACTTGTCTCTGATATTCCCTCTATACTCTTCTTAAAATGACGCCCCCTGATATTAGCCATTTCCACCCTAGCAAACATCACTGTCTATTCACTCTTTCTATGCCTCTTATCATTTTATACACCTGTATCAATTCACCTTTCATCTTCCTTCACTCCAAAGAGAAAAGCCCTGGCTCGCTCAACTTATCCTCTTAAGACATGCTTGCTAATCCAGGCAGCGTCCTAGTAAATCTCCTCAGCACCTCCCTAAAGCTTCTACATCCTTTCTACAACCGGAACTGAGCACAATATTCCAAGTGTGGCTTGACCAGGGTTTTAGAGAGCTGCAACATTACCTCACAGCTCCTGAACTCAGTCTCCTGAGTAATGAAAACTAACACACCATACACCTTCTTAGCCAGTGCGTACATCTTAGCCACACGTTGTGCTAATCAGTCTAATGCTTCCCTCCCACATAGCCCTCCAATTTAAGAGTCTCTTAAATGTTTCTAATGTATCTGCCTCTATCACCAGCCTTGGTAGCATGTTCCATGCACCCACCACTCTCTGTGTTCAAAAGAACCTACCATGGTATCCCCCAACCAATACTTTCCTCCAATCATAGTTTGAAGGCATTCACAAAGTACAGTACTGTGCAAAAATCTTAGATACATAAATATTGCTAGGGTACCTGAGACTTTTGCTCAGTACTGTATTTGTAAATGTGGAGCGGAGAGCAAGTTTGTAAATCTGGCGGAACAAAGGATGTTGAGAATGGTGAGGGTGGAGCGCCACGGAAGGCTTTGATTGATGTTGTGGACAGTGCTTGTTCGTGTTTGAAGAACTGTTTTATAGGTAAAGTGGTTTTCCTTCATTGGCCTACCAATGGATTGGACCAGAAACTGGTTGATATTAATTCCTACTTCAAAAATACTTATTATAAATCATTTATAAATTACCACCCTTTTTTATTACTGTCACTTAATTTGTTTTTACCCTATAACAAACCTTCTCTTTTGTTCTATCTTCCTCATCCCACTTTAAAATCTCTCATCATTGACAAAAACTCATCAATGTGAATCATTAATAAAAATGGAAATGCTGGTAGTGTTCAGTGGGTCAGATGTATACAGAAAGAAAAACAGAGTTACCATTTCAAAGTCAAATTTATTGTCACATGCAAAAGCACATGTAAGCACAGATACATTGATAAATTGGTTTGATGTTGTCACATTTACTCTGGTGCAGCGAAAAACTTGTGTACCATTCATACAGGTGCATCACAGCTGTGCATTAAGGTGTATAGAACTGTACAGCTGTAACCTACTCCAAGATCAATCTAACCCTTCCCTCCCACATAGGCCTTAATTTTTCTTTTATCCATGTGCCCAGGTAGAACAAGGTGCTCAGTGAAGTGTTGCAGTACAGAGGAGGTCTAATAGCAGACAACAGGAACATAGCATCAGGATTGGTAGATTAATTGGTCATTGGCTAGGATTAAATCAGGGGATTGTTGGGCAGCATAGCTCAAAGGGCACAGTACCTCAAGAAATAAATATAAACAGCATTTACAAGAAAAATATCAACATGAATTATACACAATCTTTAGAAAAATAGCACAGTTAGAATGATTTTTAAAAAACAGTCTAATTTACTGCAAAGAGATAAAGGTGGTCCTAGTGTTGTTATATTGCAGTGATTAAGGGTTTTGCCAGTTAGTTCTAGAACCAGAATGTTTGAAGGGAAGTGGATGTTCTTGAATCTGGTGGTATGGGACTTCATGCTTCTGTGTTTTTGCCCAATGGTAGCTGCAAAAAGACCGAGTGGTCTAGATGGTGGCGTCTTTGATGATGGATGTTGTCTTGTTGATGTAGACAGCACCAATGGGGGGAGGGGTGTGCCCGTGACATATTGGTCTGAGTTCATTACTCCCTGAAACTTCTTGCATTCCTGTGCCTTTGATTGGCTGTCCCAGATCATGAAGCAATCAGTCAGGATATTTTCAACCAGACATCTGTAGATGTTGGTTGAAGTTTTCTGTGACAAGTAAACCTCCTTAACCTCCTTAAAAAGTAAAGCTGCTGGGGCACTTTCCTTGTGTTAGAACCTGTGTATGTACTGGGCCTAGAGCAGGTCATCGACTATGTTAACATGCAGGAACTTAAAGCTTCTGACTCCCTCCACCACCGATCCAGACTGGTGCATATTTGTACGTATGACTGGTGCATAGGACCAGGAGGAAGAGAGTTGGTTTTAGGTTGCAGAGATGATGCTGAAGGGTGAAAGGGCCAAAATAATTGTATGTGTTTGGGTGAAACCAGGATTCAAAGTCAGAAGGTCAAAGTCAAAGTGATCTGATACAGCAACATTGTTTCTCTTTCCACATATGCTGCCAAACCTACTGAGTTTTCTGGGGTTTTTTATTTTGTCGTTCTAGTTTTCTAATTGTTTTAGGAGTTGATTTGTGATGTCATATCACACGTGATACCATACTCCAATTTTGTAATTGGAAAAACTTACCTACAGGAAAGAGATCAATAAGACTGAAAGAGTACAGAGAACTTTTACAAGGATGCTGCTGGGACTTGAGGATCTGAGTTGTAGGGAAAGGTTGAATAGGTTAGGACTTTATTCCCCGGAGTGTAAGAGAATGAGAGATTTGACAGTGGTACAAGTATACAAAGTTATATTGGGTATATAGTTAGAGTTGATGCAAGCAAGCTTTTTCCACTGAGCTTGTGTGGGACTAGAACTAGAAGTTATAGGTTAAGGGTAAGAGGTGAAGTATTTAAAGGAGCTTGAGGGGGAACTTCTTCACTCAGAGGTGATGTGAGTGTGGAATGAGTTGTCGGTAGAAATGGTGGGTGCAGGTTCAGTTTCAACATTTAAGAGCTATTTGCTTAAGTTCATCAATGGGAGGGGTATGAGGGCTAGGTCCAGGGTGTGGATCAATGGGGCTAGGCAGAATAACATTTCAGCCAAGACTAGATGAGCCAAAGGGCCTGGTTCTGTGCTATTATGACTAAAAAGCAGGAAAGAAGCAAGGAAGGTCAGCAGTACAGAGAAGATGTTTTAAAACTGAAATGTGTATGGGTGGCAGGTTGGAGATACGTCTCTACCAAAAGAGGTGTAAGCCACTCCTTCCCTGCACTAGCCTGCAGATCACCTTTGGGCAAGGTGTAGCACCTGCTTAGCCCCCTCCCCAAAATCAGGATCAGATGAAGTGGTGGAAGGTCGTATGAGTCGCATATCACAAGTCCTGGTTATGCGATCACTGACACCAGGCAAACACTCTCTGAAGAGTATTGATGATGGCTGGGGTCACCCATCTTGTAAAGACACTGCCCAGAAGGAGGGAACGGCAAATGGCTTTAGTACTTTGATAAGGCCAAGATAAGACCATGATTGCTCACATCAATACGACAGGGCACATAATGATGATTCTCCAAAATGGCATTGTACCTGAAAGTAAATCTTGACTTACGTTCATTTTCATGTTCGGTTGAGAACTTTTCTTTTTCTTTCAGAAACTGGCAGCTATCCCTGTGACCTCATTTGTCAGTGACCAAACCAAGAGTCTTTACGAGAAATACATTCGCTTCTGCTTTGTCAAGGTCAGTCTATTGATTTAACCGCGCTCTGCATCTGGTAATTCAGGAAGAGCAAAGTACAAATGTATATTTGTGCAAACCTAGTTAGTACATTGTGTAAAGTGTTTATTTTTATTTTTTTCAAACAGCAAGATAGTACTTTGGATTCAGCAGAGGCCATTCTGAAGAACTGGAAATGAAAGCCATGCCTTCACTGAATTCTGGTCATTGTCATGAAAGAATACATCAAACCGTAGTGGTCTCAAATTTCTTCTCAAATAAACATATAACCTTTACTTCTTTGTTTTGTGAAAGCCCAGATGATTTGGTTAAGTAATGGAAAGAACTGGAAGTCTGTTAATCACTGTTTTAAAATGAAACTTCATCTTTTCAGTTGGTGTATTTTCTCACTGCTGTGGCGCATGTAAAGAATAAAATGTGTACTGTACCTACACGGCAAGCATCATGAGTTCAGCCACAGTCTGTGCAGGCTGGGTTGCATGGCACAGGGAGGAAACAGGAAAAATCTTCCCAAAGGCATTTGCTTTTACTGCACAGACTTGAAAAAGAAGGAAGCAATTGAACTGAAGGTGAAGTGGATCAATACCTGTGTCTTGATATTTAGTGAGATGTTGCACCTACTGGTATCCAATAAACTTTTTGTCGTTATCCAAACAAATGCGGGACTATATTCACCTGCAGTCACTGGCCGTAAACCCCACTTGGAGTACTGTGTTCAGTTCTGGTCACCTCATTACAGGAAGGTTGTAGATGCTGTAGAGAGAGTGCAGAGGAGATTTACAAGGATGTTGCCTGGATTGGAGAGCATGCCTTATGAGAATAGGTTGAGTGAACTTGGCCTTTTCTCCTTGGAACGACGGAGAATGAGTGGTGACCTGATAGAGGTGTATAAGATGATGAGAGGCATTGATCGTGTGGATAACCAGAGGCTTTTTCCCAGGGCTGAAATGGCTAACAGAGGAGGTATAGTTTTAAGGTGCTTGGAAGTAGGTACAAGGGGCATGCCAGAGGTAAGTTTTTCACACAGAGAGTGGTGGGTGCGTGGAAGGCACTGCCAGCAAAAGTGATCGAGGTGGATACAATAGGGTATTTTAAGAGACTTTTAGATAGGTACAAGGAGCTTAGAAAAACAGAGGGCTATGCAGTAAGGAAATTCTAGGCAACTTCTAGAGTAGGTTACATGGTCGACACAACATTGTGGGCTGAATGTCTTGTAATGTGCTGTAGATTTTCTATGTTACTTGCTTGTAGTGGCTCATGCCAAAGGAGTTGATCAGGCCTGTTCATTGTGCAGGGACTCGGGGGAATGGGGAGGTCACGCTGAAGAGTTCAAGTCCCCTTTGCCCTACATTTTCCCTCTCCTCCATTGCAGCTTTTAAGCCATGATGATGTAGATCCCCAACTGCAGCAGTTACTTGAGAACAAACTAAAACCACTGAGAGATTGTGCACTGTATGATACATTTCCAAATAACTGAGTTCTAAGTAAAAAAAAAGTACTTTGATCCTTTATTCTGAAACAAGCAAAAACAAATGATCTTATAGCAATAAAAAACTAACTGAACTAAATTAGCAATATAGTGAAATAAGAGTAATAAGCGTTCAAATTAGTGCAACTAAGCAGTCAATAAAAAATATCACCCCTTATACGATAAGACATAGGAGCAGAATTAGGCTATTCAGTTCATTGAGTCTGCTCTGCCATTTCATTATGGCTGATTTATTATCCCTCTCAACCCCATTATCCTAGCTTCTCCCCTTAGCTATTGATGCTCCCACTAATCAAGAACCCATCAACCACCACTTTAAAAATACCCAATGATTCGGCCTCCACGGCCATCTGTGGCAACGAAATCCACAGATTCACCACCCTCTTCTTGAAGAAATCCCTCAACTGTGTTCTAAAGGGACGTTCTTCTATTCTGAGGCTGTTCCCTCTGCTCCCACACTCTGGGAACCATCCTCTCTATCTCCACTCTATTCAGGCCTTTGAGAATTCAAAAGGTTTCATTGAGATCTCTGCCGCCCCTCCAGTCTTCTAAACTCCAGTGAGTACATACCAAGATCCATCAAACACTCCTCATATGTTAACCGCTTCATTCCTGGGTCATCCTTGTGAACCTCCCTGGATATATAATCAAGCAAGTTCTTCTCCCCTATCTTTCCTTTATTTTGAGACCATCCCAATTAAATATATGGGTGAATTAGCCCACAATATCACCTCCCTGCACATCTCCAAAATTTCCCTTCAGATTTGTTCTAGTTTTTTTTCCACTGTTTGAGAGGCAATATAATACCCCAAGAAGCATGATCGTACCTGTTTACCTTCTCAGAACAAAATGGGTCCTGGACATCCTTTCCTTCCAACAGGACAGTGTCTTCCAATATCATTTCAGCTTTTCTTTCTCCTTTCCCTATCCGTACTGAACACTTTGCATCTATAAATATGAAGCATTCTGTCCTCACCCTATCACACCGTTTTCCCACATAACTATCTATTGTTGCTACCAGCCGTGTTCACGTTTTATGCGTTTACGTACACATATTCTTCGTTGAACTCACATAAATCCTCCTTAACCACATTAGTAATCTTCCCTACAAGGACAATGGTCCCAATCCCATTCAAATACAACCTTTCCCTGTTGAATTCATGCCTCCTGCCCTAGAATTGATCCGGATGCCTGAATATCCACTTTGAAGCCCCCTGCCCTCCTATACTGCCCTTCAAGGTAGACATCGATGATCCTTATCTCTGTATTTCTATGCTCACTCCATGGCACAGCAAGAAATCTGGAGGTTACTACCTTTGAGGTCCTTCGTATCTTCCTAGCTGCTGAAATTGTGCTTGTGGATCCTCATGTCTTTGTCATCGATATGTATTACAGCTTCTGGGTCACCCTCTCCAGTCTGTAGAATGTTATTTGCCCTCTCCTAGAAGTCTTTTACCCCGCTCTATGCATATGAACATTCACAATGGAGGTCATATAATTCTAGTCTGTCTGACTAGTTATCGGAACTCCTGTCCCGATAAACTTCCAGAGCTTTCACTGGCCCATTGGTGCTATGGCATTGGAATAATTCCTTCACTTTGTTACCACTGCAGTGTTTTCCAGTTCTGAGGACTTTTCTGAGGGTGGGACTTCTGCATTTCCAACTTCCTCCTCTTGTTCCAAAGCCCACCAATGGCATGCCCACGTCCTGGAGAAGAAGGAGTTCAGAGATGTATACTTTGATAATAAATGAGCCTCCTGGACCTTTAGAACGTGTGCCTCCAAAAGCTGTCGGCCTCCCTGATGCTCTGCTATGACCTCAGTTGCCCTCGAGCTTGGAAATCCTGAGCTCGAGCTCAAGCAGCTGGAAGTACCTTCTGCACGCAGGGTCCACAGGGACATACAAAGTGTTCTGGAGTTCCCACATTTCCCATAGGGATTGAGAACAATAGGCCTCAGCTGCCCATCCATGAGCCAACTAAACACTCGAAGCCCTCTTTTCAAATTTAGATAGTATCTTAATAATATCAGGGCTCTGGTTTCACTGCCTTCTGCTATCTCTCATCAACCTCTCCTAGTTTAATAAAGTACCAGAACTGAGCCATGTCCCTCACTGCACTAATTCTGTGTTCTTGGATTAGACGGTTAAATTGGATTTTATTTGCAGATTAACAATTATTTTCTAGTATTTTTTATAACTATTTACAGACAGCAGCGCCATCTGCCTGCGTTGATCCCTCTCACTCGCTGCTGCCGGAGGAATGTGTAGGAGTCTTGGGTCTCAGGAAAGTTTTGGTCGGTACAGTTTGTGGTTTGGACTTGTTTTCAGAGGCTCGGCAGTTTATATGCGTTTTTGCTTTTTAACTTTTCTATTGCTATTTTGTGCGATTTTGACGGACTGTCACAGCAAACAGCAGTGCTAAATTAAGCATTGCTACACTGTTTCAAGGACTCTGCGGTGTAAGGTTTAATAATCTGTTACTCACTCAGTTTTTGCTGTTTGCTCAATTTCTTTTTTGAGTTAGGTGCTTGATGTTTTCTTTGAACTTGGCTTTGTTCCGTGGTGTCTGCAGGAAGACGGTTCTCAGGGTTGTGTACTGCATACAAATTTTGATAATAAATGTACTTTGAATCTGTACTTAGTGTTAACTGTTTAGTATACTTCCCAGTGGCCACAGTATGTATATGAAGTTGTTCAGTGTGCCCCCTGATGGTTACAGCTCTTTATATTCTGGAAAGCTCGGGAAACTTCTCCGCTGCACGGGCAACAGCTTGCTGTCCATATTGTACTGCCCTGGCTTGTGCGTCGCAGAGTCCCCTGGAACATAATATCCATGATCGACCTCAACCAACAGAGGGCCTCCATAAAATGAGCTGACCACGTAGTGATGCTATCTTTTCTTTTTTTTTACTTCAGAATCAGAATCAACTTTCATATCACCGGCATTTGTTGTGAAATTTGTCGTCTTTGCAGCAGCAATACAATGCAATACATAATAATAGGAAAAGAAACTGCAAATTGCAGTAAGTGTGTATATATTAAATAGGTAAATTAAATAAGTAGAGCAAAATATAGAAATGTGAGGTAGTGTCCGTTCAGTAATCAGATGGCAGAGGGGAAGAAGCTGTTCCTGAATCGTTGAGTGTGTGCCTTCAGGCTTCTGTACCTCCCACCTGATTGATGGAAACAAGACATGATCTGGGTGATGGGGGTCATTAATGACGGATGCCACCTTTTTGAGGCATCGCTCTTTGAAGATATCCTGGATACTAGGAAGCTGTGCCCATGATGTAGCTAACTGAGTTTTTACAACTCTCTGCAGCTTATTTTGATCCTGTGCAGTAGTTACGCACCCCCACCTCATATCAGATAATGATGCAGCCAGTTAGAATATTCTCCACTGTACATCTGTAGGAATTTGCAAGTGTCTTTGGTGACAGATCAAATCTCCTCAAACTCCCTTCTGCTGTTAGCCTCTGTTCCTGTTACTGTCCATTCCTCAATTTTCTTTGTTCTATTAATGCTCAGTAAAATGCTGGTGAAGCAACAAGTTTAGAGCCTGTTTCTTGATTTCTGAAAGAACGCTTTGACCCAACATGTGCACCCATTACATTCTTCTGCACTGGTCCTACTTACCTGCATCAAGTCCGTAGCTAATCTATCCCTTGTGCTGTACAATGAGATTACTCTGTGATGTTATAACACATTTTAAAAGCTTTTGCTGTATTGGTGCTTACAGAATAAAGACCTGGAAGTTATTTTTATTTAGAAATACACAATAACAGGTCATCTGGCCCAATGAGCCCACTGAATTACCTCCATGTGACCAATTAACATATAAGACCACAAGACGTAGGACCAGAATTAGGCCATTTGGCCCATCCAGCCTGCTCCACCATTCAGTCATGGCTGATCCCTTTTTCCCCACCTACCCCCACTCCCCTGGTCTTTTCTCCATAACCTTTGATGCCTTGGCAAATCACGAACCTATCAAATTCCACCTTAAATACACCCAATGACCTCGTCTCCACAGCTGCCTGTAGTCACAAATTCACCACTCTCTGGCTGAGAAAATCTCTCTGCATCTCTGTTTTAAATGGATACCCTTCTACCCTGAGGCTGTGCCCTCTTTTCCTAGGCTCTTCCCCCCATGGGAAACATCCTTTCCACTTCTGCTGTCTAGGCCTTCCAACATTCAAAAGGTTTCAATGAGATCCCCCCCCATCCTTCAAAATTCCAGCGAGTACAGACCCAGAGTCATCAAACGTGCCTCAAACAATAACCCTTTCATTTCTGGAATTATCCTTGTGAACTTTCTCCAATGCCAACACATCTTTTCTCAGATAAGGAGCCCTAAACTGTTCACAATACTCAGAGTGAGGCCTCATCAGTGCCTTATAAAGCCTCAGCATCACATTCCTGCTCTTGTATTCTAGACCTCTTGAAATTAATGCTGACTTAGTGTTTGCCTTCCTGACAACTGTCTCAGCCTTTAGGGTGTTCTGCACAAGGACTCCCGAGGCCCTGTACATCTCAGATTTTTGAATTTTCTCCCCATTTAGAAAATAGTCTACACTTTTATTTCTATTACCAAAGTGCATGACCAGGCACTTTCCAACATTGTATTTCATTTGCCACTTACTTGCTCATTCTTCTAATTCTAAATCCTTCTGCAGCCTTCCTGTTTCCTCAACACCACCTGCCCCTCCACCAGTCTTCATATCATCTGCAAACTTGGGAACAAAGCCAACTATTGCATCATCTAAATCATTGATATACAGCCTAAAAAGAAGTGGTTGCAACCCCAGTCCCTACAGACTATCACTAGTCACTGACAGCCAACCAGAAAAGAATCCTTTTATTCCCATTCGCTGCTTCCTACCAATCAGCCAATGCTCTAACCATGCTAGTAACTTTCCTGTAATACCATGGGCTCTCACCTAGGTAAGCAGCTTCATGTGTGGCACCTTGTCAGAGCCTTCTGAAAGTCCAAATATACAACATCCTCTGTATCCCCTGAATCATCTATCCTATTTGTAATATCCTCAGAGTTCCAACAAGTTCATCAGGCAAGGTTTTCCCTTAAGGAAACCATGCTGACTTCATCCTATCTTGTCCTGTGTCATCAAGTACTCCATAACCTCAGCCATTGCAATTGACTCCAACATATTCAGACTAACTGGTCTGTAATTTCCTTTCTTAAAGTGTGGAGTGACATTTGCAATTTTCCAGTCTTTGTCAGTACCTCCAGTTTAACTTTGTCTTTTTGTGTGTTTTTCCCCCTGGCCATCAGTCTGGGGTTTCGTATTGCCATGTGCTCTTGTTTGTTTTCAAGCCCCCATGTGCTCCTGTCCCTGCGCTTGCTCTACTCCGGCTCCTGTATTACTGAGTACTCCGTCTCTCACCTGTTTCTCATTATTACTTGTTTTGCTGCCACCCACGTCTCATTGTGCTCCACCTATCATCTGCCTCTCTGTTTATTGCTCAGTGTATTTCAGTCCTGTGTTTTCACCTGTTTGTTGCCAGATTGTGCCAATGAGTTTTCTTGAGCCTTTCCAGCATTCGTATTTGAACTCTGTCTGTCTGAATATCGACTCCGCCCGTTTTCCAGTTCTGCTTTTTGGATTTCTCTGGAACTTTTGATCTCTGCCTGAACTTTGACACTGACTTTGTTGCCTCTCTGGATTTGCTACTGAAGAAATATCACAATGCGCACAGTGTAGAGGCTTAACAAGTCACTATTTGTTCAAGCTATGAACGTGGAAGATACAAACTGTTTAAAACAAGCTCAGACCGAAGGTCAAGCTCTCTGCCCTCTTCTGCGGGAAAACATTTAAGGCTACACCAACAACCTGTCAAGCTCATCCATTGAGGTTAAATTTCAGTTGTTTACATTGTGCCATGAAGAACAGCCTGAATGTTTACAATGCCCTGTAACTGTAAAAAGGAACAAAGGCCTTCATAGAGATACTTACAAATTGAATTTGATACTGAGCAACAAAGCAGGATATTGGGACAGACAAGAATGTAAGGAAGGAAGAGAGAGGTGGAGAGAGTTCATGGAGGGTGGGTGGCACATCTATGGAAACCGGTTTTTAAAAAAGGACCTGAAGAGGATAAGGAAACATGGAAAAATGATCCATGAAGTAGAATCTTACTTCATAGTTGTTAAATGTAATCCCTGAAATTCTCCTCACAACAACATTGAAAGGGAAGGCTCAGCAACAATTCAAGATGGTGGACTGCCACCTTTTTCAAGGACAATAAGGGACACATCAGTGAAGCAAGTCCAGCACGGTTAAGGCCTACTTTGTACATTTGTCACGTATCAGTGGCACCACAGTAGTGTAGCAGTTAGTGTGATCGGAACTACAGCTCGGGATGTTCCGGGATTCGGAGTTCAATTCCGCTGCCGTTCTGTAAGGAGTCTCTGTACGTCGTCCTCATGTAATGCATGAGTTTTCCCTGGGTCCTCCGGTTTCCTCCCACAGTCCAAAGGCATACAGGGAAGGATGATTGGTATTGTAAATTGGCCCATGATTAGGTTTGGGTTAATTGAGTTTGTTGGGGGTTGCTGGGGTGGCACGGGTCAAAGGGCCTACTCCACACTGTACCACTAAATAAATTAATTAATTTAAATAACAAAACTGGTGACACTCATACAATACTTACCAATTACATCATTCAAGTAGGCACTCTATGTTGAAGTGTAGGACACAAATGGAAGATTCAACTTTGGGGGCTCCCCAGTACCTGGAGGTCGGAAGAGGAGGTTGTTAGAGAAGGTGTTGAAGCTGGAAGATGTCTTTTCTACTGACGAGTTTGACATGGGTTGTTCCAAGAGTACTCGCTATACCACCTGGGTGACAGAGGACACCACATTCAGAGAAAGGTCACAGCGACTGGCACCCGCTGAGGTGGAGGACGTTCGGCAGCATCTGTGGAAGTTGAAGTGAGCTGAGATCTTCACTGAGTCCAGAAGCCTATACACTTCTCCAATAGTAGTGGCCAGGAAGAAGAATGGGAAGGTATGGATGTGTGCGGACTATCGGACTCTGAACAGGCGTACAGTCCCGAGAATCGAGAACACGCTGGCCTGCCTGAATGGTGCGATCTAGTTCAGTGTGCTGGACTTAAGGTTTGGATATTACCGGATACCCATGAGTGAGGCTGATAAAGAGAAGACCTATCTGATGTATGTGTCTGATATGAGAAGGGACCTGAAAAAAGGGTTATGAATTAGCTGAAGTCTTGGAAATAAGAGGAGGTATGCTCAAAAAATTAGGTTATCCTGCCTCGTGCCTGGAAACCGAGTCCTCATAAAGAATTTGGAAGCATAAGCTACCTGGGAAGCATAAGCTGGCTGACCATTGGGTGACTATGCCCTATGTAGTAGAGAAAAAAAGTTGTCCCAAGCCTTATAGGCTCATCAGGTGCTTATGCCAGTTTCCGTGGCGTGAAGCGACTGAGAGTACAAGATTCCCCCCAGATAGGACGCCTGTCTATCACGAGGTTAACCTCCAGCATTTTTGCCGGTACCCATTTTCAGCTGGGCGGACTGGAGGCGGTGTGTGGTTAAGTGCCTTGCTCAAGCACACAGTTTGCTGGGGCTCAAACTCACGACCTTCAGATTGCTAGTCCAATGTCTTAACCACTTGGCCACGTGCCACACTATGTAGTGGAGAGTCAGATGCCAAATGTACCAGTTTTCCGGGTGAAACCAGAGGATGGGAATGGGCCTGTCAAGATTCTCCATCAGAACCATCTACTACCTCTGGGACAAGAGGTGCATGTTGACCCAGAGCCTGACCTAGTAAGAGGACTCTGCGGCGACATGGAGTGATTGAAGGACCAGCAGCAGGAAAGATTAGACCGGCCCCAGGCTTGAATGGGATACGGATTCGGTGGATGAGGAAATTAGATTAGATTCAACTTTATTGTCATGGTGCCGAGTACAGATACAAAGCCAATGAAATGCAGTTAGCATCTAACCAGAAATGCAAAGAATAGTGTTATTTACAAAATAACTGCAAATAAAAAGTAAGTGCTACAGCACACAAATATGAAAGTTCTGAGACAGTACAATATGGGTGCAATACTGCTTAGCGCTGTGATGTGAGGTTCAGCAGGGTCACAGCCTCAGGGAAGAAGCTCTTCCTGTGCCTGCTGGTGCGGGAGCGGAGGCTCCTGTAGTGCCTACCGGATGGGAGGAGAGTAAAATGTTGCCTTTTTGCTAACTCCCCACTAATTGAGGAAGAGATTCCCAACCCTTCTCACACTGAGGCACATGAAATCGGGGGGGGGGGACTATCTGTGGACAGGCAGGTTTGCAGCTGGACCCTGAAAGTGGGGGGAGGGCTGGGCTCTAAAGTAACTGGGAATGAAGCTGAGCTCAGCCAAGTGGCAGAGGGACGTGAGTTGCCGGTAATAGACGGGGGAGGCCTTGCCATGTAGACCAGAAGGAGTGTCTGAAACTGAAGATGTAGATGATGGGATACGGAGGTCCCAAAGAGTCAGGAGACCCCCAGATAGGCTGGCCTATGTAGTACTGAGGGAACAGAGTGTTGCGACTGTCCCCCTAGTGAGATATGTCACTGCCATTTCCAAATGGATTGGAATTTCTGACATCATGAAATTCCTTTAAAAACTGTGTTACAAATGATGGGATGAAAAATTATTTCAAAGTCGACATAACTATTTGTGGTGGGTGGAGAGTGTAATGCCCTGACTCACACCTTTACTGCTATGCTGTAGGTGTTTCATTTAGCAGTTCTGTAAGAGCAGTCTGTTCTGTTTTCAGCCTGGTTTGGGTTATTGTTGAAGATGAGGGATGATGAGGAATGTGTGTCATCGAACTAGCGGGAGGGGTTTATTTGGTGGGGGACAATAAGGTTGGTCTTGGGGTTTTGTTTGAGGGGAGATGGAAGGGAGAAGACACTGGAGAGAACCGGTCGTAGCATACGATCCGGTGGGAGACCCGTTTGTTTGGGTTGGATTGCGAGCAACGTTCGGAAGGTGGTATGTGGTTTCACACTGACCGAGGGCCCAGCACGTGAGTGACAGAGAAGTTCAAGATGAGCTCCAACATGTGCACATTCGACTGTTTAACTAGAATGGGTCCTTTTTGTTTTGTTACTAACCCTTCGGTTAAGATTCATTAATATAATTCCTTTAATCGTATGCAGTGTACTCTCTGTTATTTCATGGCATTAATTTGTAACAGAGTAGCGAATTACACAGCATCCACACAGACAGGGTTTGGGGGTGTGGGAGCTCACACCTCAATCTCACATGTTTGGCGGGGCCGGAGATTGTCTTCCCTAGACTTATGCAGCCGAGGAAACCCGAGTGTTTCAGCTGTGTTGGTCATTGCCCTCAAATTCTTAACTCTCCATCGAAATGTCCTTTAAACACAGTAATTGTACCTAGCTCTTCCTCGAGTATCTCATTCAAGGTGTATCTCAAGGTGTGAATACCTCGTCTTTCCAATTCCTATTAAATCTTTACCCTCTCATCTTAAAATTGTGACCTTCAGTTTTTCATTCCCCAATCCTGGGGAAAAGGCTGAGTGCATTTCCAGTCAGGGATCTTCAGTTAAACTCAGATGAAGGGTCTCTATCCGAACGGCAACTGTCCATTCCCCCCCCCCCCCCCTTTACCACAGACGTTGCCTGACCCACTGAGTTTCAGAATCAGAATCAGGTTTACTATCACCAGCATCAGAAAGGTTCTGGAAAAGGGCCAGTGACATCATGAAGGATCCCGCCCACGCTGCACATGGACCATTTGTCAGGGAGGAGACGACCACACCAGCACCACCAGACTCATAAGTCCATGAGATATAGGAGCAGAAGTAGGCCATTTGGCCCATCAAGTCTGCCCTGCCATTCAGTCATTGGCTGATCCAATTCTTCCGGTCATTCCCACTCCCCTGCCTTCTCCCCATACCCTTTGATGCCCTGGTTAATCAAGAACCTATCTATCTCTGCCTTAAATGCACCCAGTGACTTGGCCTCCACAGCCGCACATGGCAACAAATTCCACGTATTTAACACCCTCTGGCTAAAGTAATTTCTCTGCATCTGAGTTCTAAAAGGACGTTCTTCAATCCAGAAGTCATGCCCTCTTGTCCTAGACTCCCCTACGGTGGGAAATAACTTTGTTATCTAATCTGTTCAGGCCTTTTAACATTCGGAATGTTTCTATGAGATCTCCCCTCATTCTCCTGAACTCCAGGGAATACAGCCCAAGAGCTGCCAGACGTTCCTCATAGGGTAACTTGTTCATTCCTGGAATCATTCTTGTGAATCTTCTCTGAACCTTCTCCAATGTCAGTATATCATTTCTAAAATAAGGAGCCCAAAACTGCATACAATACTCCCAAGTGTGGTCTCACAAGTGCCTCACAGAGCCTCAACATCGCATCCCTGCTCTTATATTCTATACCTCTAGAAATGAATGCCAACATTGCATTTGCCTTCTTCACCAGCGACTCAACCTGGAGGTTAACCTTTAGGGTATCCTGCACAAGGACTCACAAGTCCCTTTGCATCTCTGCATTTTGAATTCTCTCTCCATCTAAATAATAGTCTGCCCATTTTTTTCTTCCACCCAAGTGCACGACCATACACTTCCCAACATTGTATTTCATTTGCCATTTCTTTGTCCATTCCCCTAAACTATCTAAGTCTCTCTGCAGGCTCTCTGTTTCCTCAACACGACCCGCTTCTCCACATACCTTTGTATCATCGGCAAATTTAGCCACAAATCCATTAATCCCAAAATCCAAATCATTGTCCTATATCATAAAAAGCAACAGTCCCAACACCGACCACTGTGGAACTCCACTGGTAACTGGCAGCCAGCCAGAATAGGATCCCTTTATTCCCACTCTCTGTTTTCTGCCAATCAGCCATTGCTCCACCCATGCTAGTAACTTCCCTGCAATTCCATGGGCTCTTACCTTGATAAGCAGTCTCATGTGCGGCACCTTGTCAAAGGCCTTCTGAAAATCCAAGTACACCACATCTACTGCATCTCCTTTGTCTACCCTGCTTGTAATTTCCTCAAAAAATTGCAGTAGGTTTGTCAGGCAGGACTTTCCTTTCAGGAAACCGTACTGGCTTTGGCCTACCTTGTCATGTGCCTCCAGGTACTCCGTAATCTCTGTACACCTGATTCTGATTCTGAAACTCAGTGGGTCAGGCAACGTCTGTGGTAAAGGGGGGGGGGGGGGAGAAAGGAATGGACAGTTGCCGTTTGGATAGAGGCCCTTCATCTGAGTTTAAATGAAGACCCCTGACTGGAAACAATTGATTCCAACAACTTCCCAACCGCTGATGTCAGGCTAACAGGTCTATAGTTTCCTTTCTGCTGCCACCCACCCTTCGTAAATAGCGGAGTAACATTTGCACTTTTCCAATCATCCAGTACAACGCCAGAATCTATTGATTCTTGAAAGATTATCGTTAATGCCTCTGCAATCTCTCCAGCTACTTCCTTCAGAACCCGAGGGTGTATTCCATCAGGTCCAACAGATTTATCCACCCTCAGACCATTAAACTTCCTGACAACTGTACAAACTTCACTTTCCTGACACTCTTGAATGTCTGGTATACTGCAGACATCTTTCACTGTGAAGACTGATGCAAAATATGCATTCAGTTCCTCTGCTATCTCTGTATCTCTCACTACAATATCTCCAGCATCATTTTGTATTGGTCCTATATCTACCCTCTATTCTCTTTTACCCTTTATATACTTAAAGAAGCCTTTAGTATCTTTGTTCATATTAGTCGCCAGCTTCCTTTCATAATTCATCTTTTCCTTCCTAATGACCTTCTTGGTTTCCATCTGCAAGTTTTTAAAAGCTCCCCAATCCTCTATCTTCCCACTAGCTCTAGCTTACTTGTATGCCCTCTCTTTTGCTTTTACTTTGGCTCTCACTTCACTTGTCAGCCACAGTAGTGTCCTTCTTCCCTTTGAAAATTTCTTATTTGGAAAATATCTGTCTTGCACTTCCCTCATTTTTCGCAGAAACTCCAGCCATTGCTGCTCTGCTGTCCTTCCTGCGAATGTCCCTTTCCAGTCAACCTTGGCCAGTTCCCCTCTCATGCCATTGTAATTTCCTATATTCCACTGAAATACTGGCACATTGGATTTTATTTTTTCCCTCTCAAATTTCAATGTGAACTCGATCATATTGTGATCACTGTTCCCTAAGGGTTCCTTAACCTTAAGCTCTCTTATCACCTCCGGATTATTGCACAACACCCAATCCAGCACAGCCGATCCCCTAGTGGGCTCAACAACAAACTGTTCTAAAAAACCATTCTACAAATTCTCTCTCAAGGTCCAGGACTGACTTTTCCCAATCCACTTGGTTTTCCCAATCCACTTTCATGTTAAAATCCCCAACGATTATCATGACATTGCCTTTCTGACACGCCATTTCTATCTCCTGCTGTAATTTGTAATCCACATCCCAAACAGCATGCCTGTATACAACTTACATTAGGGTCCCTTTACCCTTGCCATTTCTTAACTCAACCCATAGAGACTCTACACCTTCCGATCCTATGTCAATCCTGGCTCAAAAACAGTTACTTTCCCCAAGAAGTAAGGTTGATCAACACCTCAAACCACTAACCCAACCCTCCATACAAAAAACCACCTGTACTTTATCATTAAAAACACAAAATGCTGGCAGAACTCAGCAGGCCAGACAGCATCCACGGGAGGAGGCGGGGTTTCGGCCCAAAGCGTCGTCACTGCCTCCTCCCGTGGATGCTGTCTGGCCTGCTGAGTTCTGCCAGCATTTTGTGTTTTCAATTTATTTCCAGCATCTGCAGATTCACTCGTAGTACTTTATCATTTCCTGTCAGGGTCACTTTCTGTACAGACACTCGTAGCGTCACTACTTGGACATGCAAGTATCTTACATATATTTATTCTGTTATTTATTATTATTGTGTTCTTTATCTTATTGCACATTTTTTGGTGCTGCATTGAATTTGGAGTGACAAGTTTTTCATTCTCTTTCATTCCACTTGTGTATTGGAAATTTGAAACTCGTTGTGTGGCAGCAGTACTGTGCAATACATAAAAATACGCACACTATTTTGCACAGTAATATATATATATATATATAATTAAGTAATTAGTGCAAAAAGAAATCAACAAGAGTGAGGTAGTGTTAATGGGTTAGCTCATTGTCCGTTCAGAAATCTGATGATGAATCTGCTCCTAAAACATTGAATGTGCATCTTCAGGGTCCTGAACAGCACTTCCTCATTAATAAGAAGAGAGCATGACCTGGGTGATGGGAATCCTTAATTTCCTTATTGAGACACAGTGTAGAATAGGGAGATGCCCAGCAATCTGCCGATTTAACACTTGCCTAATCACAGGACAATTTACAACAACCAATTAGCCTACATGTGGAAGAAAAGCAGAGCACCCGGCGGAAACGCCCGCAGTCACAGGGAGGGCATACAAACTGCTTACGGGCAGCAGAGGGAATTGAACCTAGGCCAACTGTATGGTAATGTGTTGTGCTAAGCGTGATGCAAACCACCTTTTTGAGGCATCGTCCTTTGAAGTTTCTCCAGCAATTTGACGCTCAGACTCCAGTGCCTTCCAAAATGAAACTAAATATATGGGAATTGTAATTTATTTTTTAATTGAATTTCATCATCAAACAAACATTTCCATAAGATGTATTTCAGACATTGTACATATATATGTGTGTCAGCAAGGAAGGCGGAATTCTTTCCTTTAAAGACATCAGAAAACTAAATGGTTAGTCCTGACGAAGGGTCTCAGCCCGAAACGTCGACAGCGCTTCTCCCTATAGATGCTGCCTGGCTTGCTGTGTTCCACCAGCATTTTGTGTGTGTTGTTTGGGTAGTTTTAAGTTACCATTACGGTTAACCTTTTGTTTTCTAAAATATAATTTATTAAATTTCTAGCCACTATGATAGGACTAGATTTTAAGTTTCTGGATCAATGGTCACGTTAGTCTAGGAATTAGAACACTCCACTACTATACTACTTAATACGATGCTGAAGGATCAAACTACTAAATTCACTTCCTGTTAAGCCTTCTGTGGCCATCCACATACAGAAAGCTGACAAAGTAAAGCTTCAGTTTATATAATCTTCTAAAATAGCAAATGATGCGGTCAATAACAAATAAAAACAGCAATTTAGTCATGATAGCAGAAAACGCCGGGGATACTCAACCACGAATGCTTCTTGATGAAGAAATTACTGCATTTCAAAGAATGAGCAGCATGAAATACAACTGAAATGCAAAGATAAACGAAGGTGACCATTTGAATTCAAAATGCTCAGTCACACAGACCTGTCAAGTGCGGGGGTAACAGAATATTGTGAAACAGCAACGCTCCCAGCCCACCCGGGAGTTTTGATCTGTTCGCCCTGCTGTACGCCATGACGTAGCACGTGACCGCGGTTTTATAAGTGAAGGCCGCGGCCGATGCGTGTCACTCCCTTCGCCTGGACAGGATGGCGTCGTGTAGTCGGTGAGTCCCGGTGGCGGCGGGTTTCTCGTGTACAGACGGCACCGACACGCTGCCCACCCGCCCCTCGTCTAGAGTTGCCCCATATCGAGAGACCTGCACACCCGGAGGTGATGTCGGGGGTTGGGGGGGGGGGGCTGGTGGCTCGGTACACGGAGCGGGGTACCAGAGCTCGTTCGCGGGAAGCGGTGCCGCTGGGCGAGGGGGAGGGGTGGGGATGGAGGCGCTGGCAGGCAACAGGGGCCCATGACCCGGTTCTCGGGGGTTCGCGCACCGTGAACATTTGAAGACCCCGGCGGCTCCTGGCACGGTGGGGGGGAGGGTTGGAGTAAGGGAAGGATTGTGTGTGTGTTGGGGGAGAGTGTGAGAAGCGGATATGGTAGGGTAGGGGAGGGGGGTCGATACCTGCTACAATCTGCACCGATTTTTGTCTCCCGCTGTCATCCCGCTTGGGTTTAATTGTGGGGAGGAGAAGGGTTTACGATATGGAGGGAAAATAGGAGGTAGGATATTGGGGGAGAGAGAGGAGGGATGGGGTGGGTGGTCTGCCAGATTTCAACATCTACAGTTAATCGTCGCTTTTATAGTGGCTCATTGGCACAATTTGCCCAATCGATTCCTCTGCCTTTGCTTAGTGAGTTTTTCATCTGTAGTCATACAGACCCTTCCTTTCACAGTGTCCATACTTAACATCTGTAGCCCCACTACACTGATTCTGTCTGCACCAATTCCCCCCCCCCCCCAAATAGTATCACAAACACGAGAAAATCTGCAGATGTTGGAAATCCAAAACAACACACAGCATCTATGGAAAAGAGTTAAACAGTTTCAGGCCGAGACCCTTCACCAGAACTGGAAAGGAATGGGGAAGCAGTCAGACTAAGAAGGTGGGGGAGGGGAGGAAGAAATACAAGGTGCTAGGTGAAACCAAGAGAGGTGAAATAGAGAGATGGGAAGTTAATTGGTGAAAGAGGGAGAGGACTGGAGAAGGGGGCATCTGATAGGAGATGTCCGAAGACCATGGAAGAAAGGGAAGAGGGAGGTGATGGGCAGGAAAGGAGAGGTGGGAAAGGGAAACTGGAATGATGGAGGGGGCAGGTGCTGGAAGTTCAAGAAATCGATGTTGAAAGCCACCCAGATGGAATATAAAGTGTTGCTTCTCCAACCTAAGTGTGGCCTCGTCGTGGGAGTAGAGGCAATGGACTGACATGTCAGAATGGGAAGTAGAATTGAAAAGGGTGACTATTATTAACCCCCCCCCCCCCACTGTGCCTTGCCTGTTTTAACTGCTTTAAATATTTTAACACAACTATATTTGTATCTTGAGTTGTTGGAAAGGCTGCAGTGATAACAAGCAGGGCAGGTGGGGTGAGTGTAAATTGCACCTGTGTGTATGGGAGTGCCTGATCATTATATTGTGAAGTCATAAGCTGATGTTGCTTTTAAAGTGTCTTTCATGGATAGCTTGACACAAATAGGAGACCAATTTCAAAGGGGTCAAATTAATGTCTGCTACCTTTGACATTGGATTTGTAGTACTGTCATGTGGTTTGATTAGTCTAGATGTAATCAATATTAGTTCACTGGGGAAGTTGAAGGCCCAATATCTAAGTCCGAGGCGGAGGACCTCCTTTCCTAGGGTTGGAGGATCATGAATGTGCTTGGATGGGTGGGAGGAAAGAACAGGGCTTGTTCTGCTTCTGTTTCATTCTGTTGTCTTCTGTGTTTTTCTGCGGAACATTGTGGGCATACTATGTTGGCGCCAATTGTGCACAACCCCCTGCATACCTTCAGGTGTGTTGGTTGTTAACACAAAGAATGCATTTCATGTACATGTGAGCAATAAATTTGAATCTTGAATCTAGTTGCAAACTGCATAACGCCTACTGTAATCCAGAAGGAATGACAAGGCTGAAATAACTTTAAAAAAGGCAATTATAAACTTAAATACTATGGATCCTGGGAAGCAGAAATAAAAACAATATTCTGATAATAGGCATATTGCAAGAGGCTGTTCAGTAATGTATTATGTTCTCTGTTATTGAAGTAGCAGCACATCTTGTACATACTACCAGTGATGACAAGGGATGTGTACGTGATGTACTGGGCAGAGTCCACTATTCTGGAGCTTTTTGTGTTCCTGTGTATTCAGATCACTGTACTAGACCATGATGCAGTCAGTTGTGGGTTGGGCTTGGAAAGTTGTAATACTTCAAACATGAAGACCGAACCATCCACTGTCTCTGGCCTGTTGCAAAATTACCTCATTATCACTTTATGAAGTTATATCTGATGGATGTAACCACCATAGGGAGATCAACTTGGAACAATGATGCAAGTGCTTTGTTACAAATGTTGAGCTGTTGAACACAGACATGAGATTATCTCCTGTTCCCTCAAAAACAATTTCTGGGGATGGAATACTTAACTCCTGGCTTACTGTATGGAGTCACCTGCATAGTATGTATGCGTACAGGATATATCACAACCTATACATCTGTTGATATGATAGAGGCAAAATAGGGCAAGAAAGTTTGCATGTACAATGGATTCTGGTTAATTGGGACCAGGACATTTTGACCCAATTAAGCGGTTGCTTCCATTAGTCAAAGTCTCATAGTGGTAAGAGTGGGCTCCCTCACCTCTGACCCTCAGCACAGGTGTCCCTCACGCCGTTATTCTCTCTGTATACATGACTGTGTGGCCACTCACAGCTCCAATCTGCTAATTAAATTTGCTGACGACACTACACTGTTTGTCCTAATCTCAAATAAGGAGGCAGCCTACAGAGAAGTCATCACCCTGACACAGTGGTGTCAAGAAAACATCCTCTCCCTCAATGTCACAAAAACAAAGGAGCTGGTTGTGGATTACAGGAGAAATGGAAACTGTCTAACCCCATTGACATCAATGGATCTGGGGTTGAGAGGGTAAAACGCTTTAAATTCCTCGGCATCCACATCATCGAGGATCTCAGGTGGTCTGTACATGCTAGCTGTGCGGTGAAAAAGGCACAACAGCGCCTCTTTCACTCAGACAATTGAAGAAGTTTAGTATGGGCCCCTGAATCCTAAGAACTTTCTACAGGGGCACTATTGAGAGCATCCTGACTGGCCGCAACACTGCCTGGTATGGGAACTTTACTTCCCTCAATCGCAGGATTCTGCAGAGAGTGATGCGGATAGCCCAGCACATCTGTACATGTGATCTTCCCACTATTCAGGACTTTTACGAAGACAGGTGTGTAAAAAGGGCCTAAAGGATCATTAGGGACCTGAGTCACCCCAACCACAAACTGTTCCAGCTGTTACCATCAGGGAAACAGTACCACAGCATAAAAGCCAGGACCAACAGGCTCCAGAACAGCTGCTTCCACCAGGCCATCAGACTGATTAATTCATGTTGACACAATTGTATGTTTATATTATATTGACTGTCCTGTTATACATATTATTTATTACAAATTACTATAAATTGCACATTACACATTTAGATGGAGACATAATGTAAAGTTATTTACTCTATGTACATGAAGAATGTAAGAAAGTCAATTCAGATAGTTAAGGTATAAAAAGGGCTCACTGTCGTTTAACTGTGTAATAAATTATGAAGTACAGAGCAAATTAGAATACTACCAATACCAATACAATCCACTATCAGTACTGCTAGTTCCTAATAGTTATTAATGGAAGAATTTATCCAGTGTATGCTGGTGTGTGCTTTTGATTGACTACAAATGAACAAAATCAACACAGACACATAGTGCAGATGATGGACTGCCTTCATACAATGTTTTTGACGGCTGCATTCTCCAAATTTTCATTGCAACATTTAAGATGTTGATACCTTCAAATTTTTTGTAGTCCCTAACTTGATAAAGTAATGAAATTATTTCATTTTTACTCCCGGCCATTTCTGGCATCTCCAAGCCTGAGTGCTTGAAACCACAGTGAGCAAAACATTTCAGAATTGTCTCACTGCTTGTTTGTCACCAACTATCAGCGACTAAAATCACTGATTTTAGAACACAAACACGTTCAACTGACACTGTTTTAAAAACTGTTTGCTCTAAGCATGGTGTAAATGGCCATACAAGTGCGTGCAACTGAATCTAATTTAAAACTGTTCAGCAATAGACGCCTGTCCGATTAAGTGGCATAGAGTCCCAAATAAGTCATTGCCCTGATAAACCAATGGCCCAGTTAACCAGAGTTCACTATTAGAATCCACATTATGGGCTATGAATAAAAGGCACAGGATGTTCATAAATCAATAGTGTTTGCACAATAAAGTCATAGCTAAGATCAGTACCTGAGTGCCCAAACCAAAACTTACTGCCATTTTTGGGATATCATTACAATGAAGAAAAGTTCACTACTGTCTTCTCATCAGTGCATGATGGACAATAATTGTGTCCCTGCCGGCACTGGTCATGGGAGCATGAAATATCAGAATTACTTGTACACTGATGTATTATTGGCATTCTCCCTGTTGGCTCATTGGCCCCATCAAATCAAGAATGCCTCCATTTCTAATGTGTGCTGAGTTGATCTCACATGCAATTCTGGCCCCAACTTTTCTCTGAAGGATATTAATATGATTCTCAGTTGAAGAAAAAAATACAATGTTCATAAGCTCAAATTGAATTGAAAACTTCTGTATTTATTCTTCGTTGCACAGTAAGTTACATTAGCACCAGGTTGTCAGTGCCCTGGGATCCATTTGAACAGAGCTGATCTATTTTGATTTTGACCTTTTTTTCAAAAGCTTCAAAAACCGTCTTTATGCTTTGTTGAGAACAGCATTTGCATATTTTGTAAAATATAGTTTTTTAAATGTAAAAGTGTAATGATGTGGATTTTGTCAGTCACTAAGCATTTAAATACATATTTCAGGAGTTCTATCGGGGTCTATTCGAATGAAATATTTGTTAAATTCACATTGAAGTCTAGCAAAGTAGAACTTGAGTCACTGAAAGAGTTGGAGATGATGTACAAGGAGGAAGAACCATGTGTAGCAGAAAGTGCAAAAAAAAGATCCATGCACATCATTATGATGTGTGAGAGAGTGATTTAAGAGCTTTGACAGAGTTTATACTGAATCCATCATAAGGCAACAAGCACTGGCTCTTGACCCACTATGTACCTTGCACGGGCCTTGACCTTATTGTCGGCCTGCAGTGCACTAACTCTAATACTTTATGCTGCGTTCTGTTATTGCTTTCCCTAATACTACAACGCACTGTTGTAATGAATGATCTGTGGATGGCAGACTAAGGAGTTTTTACACTGCACTTCAATACATGTGTCAATAATAAACCAAATTACTAATTTTAGAAGGAAAATCGTTGGTAGAATGCAAATCTGAAGTTATTGGGACCCAGTTACTTCATTCTCTACTTTGATTGCACTCAATGTGCATCCAGTTGTGGTTGTTGAGATATTAAAAATAGTTAAGATCTATTAGTAGTTAATGAGATTAACACATGGCAGAATATTAAATCATAACAGAAAGGAACAGGGGAAAACTATTCAGGCCTTGTGTCTGTTGTAGCATTTGGGAAAATCATGGTTGTGCTTTTGCTTTCCTGCACTAACATATTCTTTGATTCTTTCTGAACCTACATCAGTCCCTGTTTTGAATATTCTAAACCTCTGAGTGGTGAACTACTTTTGTAATGAATCCAAACATTGGTTGCCCTCTTGGTGAAGAGGTTATTGTCCTAAATGGCTGACTCTTCATTAATGTCAAACCTCTAAAGAGTTCTGTCTGTTTCAATGAGATCACCACATGTTAAATGTTATTCCAGTGACAAAAGTGCTATTCAGGAAAGTATTAGGTTTTTCTGTTGAGTCTTGTGGTGTCTAAGAAATGCAAGGTAGTTGTAGAATACTGAACTCTGCAGTGATAGTTTAAATTGAGAAATGGGCAAATAAAACACAAGCTACATTTTGGATTGTTACCTGTAATTTAGTCAACCAGTGATTAGTAATGTTTGACGTACAGACTGGAGTGAATACCGTAGGATTTATTGAAAGATGACATTTCGATCTGTCAGTGACCTGCATGAAAATGATTTTTAAAGAAAATGGATGGGTAACAAGTCATTATCAATGATGTGTCTTATAATTTGAGCTTGTACTTCAAGACACTGGGTGCCATAAATATATGAGTACTTCAGCCCAGGTAAACAAAACATCTGCTATACTTTATCATTATTGATCACAACTGATTGTTGCCACAGTCAAACAGTGACTTCAAACAAGCGGGTTTTTAATTTTGTTTTGTAAGTCTGTTCAACGTGTGATATGAGTTGTGGGACTGTGGGAGGAAACGGGCACCCAGAGTAAACCCCCACAGTCACGGGAGCTATAAAGCACTGTGCTAGCCACTAAGCTACTATGAGGCCTTGTTCTTGTTATCTGGCTTGTGCAGACTATTATTTCTATGAAATGTTTGTGTCTATTGTGTGATTTTATGGTGAAAAGCTTCCCAGGAAATATTTCATTGTTACTTTCACCAGAGGGTGATCTATCTGGTTGAAAGTGGCATTTTGAGGAGGACTTGATACAGGGAGCTAACATAGTTGTGGGGTTTGGTTTATATCTTTTACATACGTAATGTATAATGTTTATTGAGCTACAAATATCATTAGCTGTATTTCTGGGTGTTGTGTTAGTAGATAGATAGACTGGCCTTTTCAAACTCTGTTCCAAAATCACAGCTCTGCTTAGAGAGCTTTAGTCAGTTATGCAACAGAAAACAGTCTTCACCTCGAAAGTCTTAAAGTGGTTAACTAATTGAATTCTTGATATTAATACCATCATGGATATTCTGTATGTTTGAGATTCCTTTATTTATCGAAAGATACAGTGAAGTGTGTTTGCATTAACAGCCAGCACAATGTAAGGATGTGCTGCAGGTGTCGCCACGTATTCTATCAACAACTTGTATTAAGGTTTCCCATTTTGCTCTTCAGTTGACAGGGCAGGCTGCTGTAGTGAAGGAACGTGAATTTAGAAAAGACTTAGGAGTTATCATTGTCCATGATTTTCTCATAAAGTATGTCTGATTTAAACAATCTGTTCCTACATTGATTGGCCTAATCTCAAATAATAATGAGGCAGCCTACAGAGAAGTCATCACCCTGACACAGTGGTGTCAAGAAAACAACCTATCCCTCAGTATCACAAAACCAAAGGAGCTGGTACTGGACTACCAGAGGAATGGAACAGGCTAACCCCTATTGACATCAATGGATCTGGGGTTGAGAGGGTGAACAACTTTTAAGTTCCTGAGCTTACACATCACCAAAGATCTCGTGGACTGTGTGGTGAAAAGGGCACAATAGCACCTCTTTCACCTCAGGCAGTTGAAGAAGTTTGGCATGAGACCCCAAATCCTAAAGGTTTTGTCGATAGAATATGTGGTGACACCTGCAGCAGCCCCTAGCACATCCTTACATTGTGCTGGCTGTTAATGCAAACACATTTCACTGTATCTTTGGATAAATAAAGGAATCTGAATCTGAAACACACAGCATATCCATGATGGTGTTAATATCAAGAATTCATTTAGTTTACCACTTTGAGACTTTCGAGGTGTAAAGGGCACAACTGATAGCATCCTGACTGGCTGCATTACTGCCTGCTATGGGAACTGTATTTCCCTCAGTCACAGGACTCTGCAGAGAGAGTGCAGATAGCCCGGCACATCTGTAGATATGAACTTCCCACTATTCAGGGCATTATTTATAGAGACAAGTGCGTGAAAAAAAAAGCCTGAAGGATCATTGGAGGCCTGAGTCACCCCAGCCATAAACTTTTCCAGAAGCTACTATCTGGGAAACGGTACCGCAGCATAAAAACCAGGACCAGCAGGCTCTGGGACTTCTTCCACCAGGCCATCAGACTGATTAATTCACGCTGATGCAATTGTATTTCTGTGTTATATTGATTGTCCTGTTGTACTTGCTACTTATTACAAATTACTATAAATTGCATATTTAGCCAGCGATGTAAAGAATTTTACCCTTCATGTATGTGAAGGACGTAAGTAATAGTCAGTTCAATTCAAAGCATATATAATACAGTTTGAAATATGGGTTACCATTTGCTAGAAGATAAGTGTGGCCAATCATACATGAAGCCAAAAGAGATGGGGGTATCTTAAATGGATTTTTTTGTATCTGTGTTTACTTGGGAGAGGACACAGTCTGGAGAAGTAATAGGTTGTGTCTAACCGATCTTACAGTTTTTCAAGGAGGTTACCAGGAAAGTTGATGAAAGAATGGCAGTGGATGTTGTCTACATGGACTTTAGCATGACTTTTGGGAAGGTTCTGCTCAGGAGTTTGATCGAGAAGGTTCAGTCATCTGGCATTCTGGCTGAGATAGTAAATTGAATTCAACATTGTCTTCCGGGGAGTAGCTAGAGAGTAGTACTAGTTGGTTGCCTGTCTGAATGGAGTCCTGTGACTAGTGGTGTGCCATAGGGGTTGATGCTAGGTCTGTTGGTGTTTGTCATCTATGTCAACTACCTAGAGATAATGTAGTAAACTAGATCAGCAAATTTGCGATGACACCAAGATTGGGAGCGTAGTAGGCAATGAGCAAGCGATCAACAGGATCTGGACAGGCTGGGAAAATGGCAGATGAAATTTAATGCAGACAAGTGTGAGCTGTTGCACTTTGAGAGGACAAAGCAGGGTAGGACTTGCATGGTGAGTAGTAGGGCACTGAAGAATGTGGGAGGAAAGAGAGATCTTGGAGTTTAGATCCATAATTCCCTATTACATAAGCAGAGATTTTGACATGTTGGTCTTTATGAATGAAAGTATTGAGTCGAGGAATTTGAATGTATGTTGAAGTAGTATAAGATGTTGGTAAGGCTTGGAATATTGAGTGTAATTCTGGTCACTTGCCTAGAGGAAAGATTGAAAGAGTTCAGAGAAGATTTATGAAGATGTTGCCAGGACTTGAGTACCTTAGTTATAGGGAAGTTTGAATAGGTTAGGACTTTATTCCAGGGAGCATAGGAGACTGAGGTGGGGCAGTTTGATGGAGGTATACAGCGTTGAGCGGTATGGATCGGGTAAATGCAAGCAGGCTTTTTTCACTGAAGTTGGATGAGACCAGGACTTAAGGGGAACTTGAAGGGAAATTTCTCCACTCAGAGGGTGGTGCAAGTGTCAGCAGAATTGGTGGATGTGGGCTCAATTTCAACATTTCAGAGAAGTTTGAATAAGTACGTGGATGGTAGGTGAATGCAGAGCTGTGGTACATTGCAGGTCAATGAGCCTAAGAGCCTGTTTCTCGGCTGTGGTACTGAATGAATAAGTAATTTGTAACATGGCGTTATATGAACCGTTTTGCTTTTCACTGAGTTATACTTTTAAGATAAATGTTAGTTGTGAAAGTTTGTAGTTAGACCCGAGGATCTTATTTCATGCTAAGGGGTGAAGTTTTCAATGAGAAATATTTTTGGAATTTACCAGGAAAGTTCAGGTTTTTTAAAAATGTATTTGCTATTCTTGAATCTAAGTGATAGCTGAATGACCTCTTGGATCTTGATTGCTTTGTAATTCTAGCATTGCTTGCTTTTAGAGTTGCGAAAGTCAAATATTCCAAGGGGCAAGGCAGACATTTCCCCAGATTGCTGTAATTTTTTTATCTTAGTACTTGAATTTACTCCCATGTCCTTTTCAGTTGCTGACATGTCACGTTGGCTCATCAATGACAAAGCAAGTTAGCATCCTTTTGTCAAAGGCACCGTCTCTGGCAGTTATTCACAGTGTTTGGATTGGCTTTAATGAAATTCTGCAGACTGAGAGTTTGGACTCTAACTGTGAGAAGATAAATGATTCTAAATCTATGGGTTTGTACTAATTTTGTTTTTTTAAACTAACATTTACAACAATATTGTAAGTTACATACAATATTTTTGTTTGTTGCCTTTTAGTGGAGATCCATTACCCAGAGTGCAGTGTCCAAACCATCCAGATGCCATACTGGTGGAAGATTACCGTGCCGGTGATATGATCTGTCCAGAATGTGGACTGGTTGTAGGTAAAAGAAGTATTTACGTTACATACTGTGATCTGTAAAATATGAAGTCAGTGTATAAATTTGCTATTATAGTTTTCCTTCCCTTATTATTTGCATATATATGAGATTGTGTAAAGGAAAGGAAAACTTAAATGACTTCCTTTAGTTTTATAATTGAAAACTGAAAGTAACTTTGTCCCATGGCATGCAGAGCTTGGTTGCTCATTATTGGTCACTTAGGATGCATAATCGAAGACCAGTGTTTTGTGTCCAACCTATATCTTATCTGTTAACCTGTGTTTGCCAGTTCCTTGCCTGAACTTTTTGTGGCCTTGGAATTATCTAGACTGCCTTTTGTGTCCAAAAATGTACTTTTGCTTAACAAATGTTACTTGTCTGTGGCATCCCATAAAGCCAATAATGGTAAAATAATGTAATTTGCATTTCTTCAGAGAAAAGGGCAGGTTGATTTTAAATTGATATTTTTTTTTCTTGGTCCCTATTTAATAAGGGAGTAGATCCAAGTACAGCAGTTCATATGAAATTAAACCAATGTTATCTATTTGCTCCATTCTTTAAAATGGTTCTGTTTATTATCAGAGCATGTATACAGTATACAACCCGAAATTCTTGTCTTTTATGCACTTTGATTGTTCGTTGTCTGCTAGTTATCCAACTAAAGACATGTCTGCTTTGGTGCTGGCTTTCAAATCCTGTATAACTGCCTCTGGGCTCCTAAGGATCTTTCCTTCTAATTACATTTCTCATGCCTGGCACGGTTTTCCAAAATCTCCCAGCCAGGTGTCAAAGACTTTTAGCACAGATTCTCATGCACACCACCACCTAGCTGTATTGAGCAGAACTGAGCAGTCTTCGTCTGATCTCCATCACGACAGGAAGGTTTAAAGATATTTTGTATCTCCTTTGAAAAATTCTAATGTCCTCATAAATACTTGGGAATCCATGGCCTGTTGCCTTTCATCTTGAAAGAAAAACTATTTTGGAAGACAAGGAAAAATAAGTGTCTGTGATAGGAACAAGTGAAGGCTATTCACACAGAACACCCCAAGCTAATGTTCAGAAAGTTAAACATTCAAAGTAAATTTATTGTCAAAGTATGAATGTATCTAACACTATATACTTACCTTGAGATTCATTTTCTTATGGGCATTCACAGGAAAATTAATACATTAGAATTTTTGGAAGACTAAAATAACAAAGACATAAACAACCAATATGCAAAAGAAGACAAATCATGGAAATAATAAAAAGGAAAAAGGAAATAAATAATACTGTCTTTGAAAGTGAGTTCATAGCAGGGGTTCCCAGCCTGGGGTCCATGGCATAACAAAGGTTGGGAACCCTTGGTCTATAGGTTGTGGAGTCAGTTCAGCATTGAGGTGAGTGAAGTTATCCACGCTCAACGCTGAACTGTTTTCCTACCCTGTCAGTCATCCACCACTCCACCATGGTGGTGCTTGCAGAAAGTCCATAATAGAACACTTCAGGCACCTGAAAACCCTGGCACTTGTAATGGAAACAGATCATCCTTGACTCCAAAGGACTACCTTATAAGCAACTTGTCTAATGTCCAGTATTGAACAAGAAAATTTCTCCCAACTAAATGTTAGGAAGTTTGACTCCATTTCTTTGATTCCTGTCATAAACTCTGTCCCCTAGCTTCTGACCCCTTTCAGTCTGAAAATGGCCAAAGAAAGGAATGGGGTTTATAGCTGATGAATTTGAGAGGATTTGAAGATAATAATGTAAGTCCTTCCAACGTTTAATTATAGTACTGGTTGTTGGATGAACAACAGTTTATTTATTTAAAGATGCTACAGAAATTGTCAATTACTGCATCCTATTCTGCAGGTTCACATGCCACCATGTCCATTGGCAAAATCTGTCATTCAAAATCTAGTCTACCAAATAATCTACTGATGATGTTTAATGCAAGTAATTTTTATATAGCATTATCAAGAATTAAACTCTGCTTATGTGAAAGACTGATTTTTAAATACTAGTTATGAAAGCGGTCTATAGATGTTTTCCTGCCATCTTGCATGCTGTTAACTGTGATCTGAAGCAAAGAAAACATCAGTTCTGTCAAAGGGAATGTTAGCTTGAAATATTTGCTGCAGAAAACATGAACATTACATATATTACTGTATTTGCTTCTAAATAGAGCTTAGCAAGGGATAATCAAAGCACTTGATTAATTGTTTTGTGTAGAATTGCATGCTCTCTCATTTCCTGAAGGGTCTTATTAGGATGCTACACAAGCACTTGATTAAAGAGAATTTACTGACTTAAATTTGTGGTTTATACTGGGTCATTAGAAGTCATATGCATATTAGTCTCCCTTTCAAATTGTAATCAGTCTCTTTACAAAATGTATTATATATTTGTGGTAAATGTAGGGAAAACATTGTTGATAAAACTAAGTTGCACTCTCCTGACCCCTTTTTGAAGGTTCTAAAAATAGAGGAATTCCCAAGGTAGTTACACAGATTCTGTTCTCTATGTAATTTGGTATCTAGGGGCTTAATAATTTCATAGGTACATTCTGCATGTGGTGAATGTGTTCATGCAAAAGCAGTTTGCATGCTAGTTTAATTATCTTTAAATGTCTAGAATCATAGAACCTTACAGCATAGAAAATTCCTCTACTATTCTCATTCTCCCCACGTTTCCATAAATCCTCCTAAAATTCTACCTTTTACCTACATAATGTGAGAAGTTTTACAATGGCCACTTAATGTATCAACCAATATGTCTTTGGGATGTGGGAGGAAGCCAGATTACCTCGAGGAGGGTTCTTTTCTTTTCTTTTCAAATCTTTTTATTGATTTTGAGAAAAAAACATAAGTAAAATATAAGTACAAAAACATTTGAGAGTACACAATAGATTCATTAATAATCAATTATGTATTAATCAATGTAAAAAGTCTCCCAAACTTATAATATTAATATGAAGGATTTAAAAAGAAAAGCAAAAAAAAAACCCCAAAAAGAAGAAGAAAAAAAAACAATATATATAAAAAAAACAACTAACATGGGCAATTGTATAATGTTAAATACATACAGTAGTGCCAATGACTCCGAACCTCCATTTATACAATTCAGGATGGTAACAATAAGGTTCAGGATCAGACCATTTAATTCGCATGAAAATGTTGAATAAATGGTCTCCAAGTTTCCTCAAATTTAACTGAGGAGTTAAAGACCACACTTCTAATTTTTTCTAAACTCAAACAGGAAATGGTTTGAGAGAGCCACTGAAATACAGTTGGAGGATTAATTTCTTTCCAGTTCAATAAAATAGATCTTCTAGCCATTAGTGTAACAAATGCAATCATTCGCTGAGATGAAGCAGATAGACACATATTATCTATCATAGGTAGACCAAAGATTGCAGTAAAAGGATGCGGTTGAAGATTAATATTTAAAACTCTTGAAATGATATTAAAAATATCCTTCCAATAGCTTTGTAAACAAGGACAAGACCAAAACATATGGGTCAATGTAGCAATATCAGAATGACATCTATCACAGGTTGGATTAACATAAGAATAAAATCGAGCAAGTTTATTTTTAGACATGTGGGCTCTGTGTACAACCTTGAATTGTATTAGAGCATGTTTAGCACAAATAGAGGATGAGTTTACCAATAATAAAAAATTTTCCCATTGCTCAGTAGATATAGGGCAATGCAATTCTTCCTGCCATTCCTTCTTAATTTTTACTGATATATCTGGCTGTACCTTCATAATCATATTGTAAATGATAGCTACTAAACCCTTTTGATAAGGATTAAGAGTTAGAATTCTCTCTGTAATGTCCAATGGACATTCTTTCGAAAAAGACTTTAATTCATTATATAGAAAATTTCTAATTTGTAAGTATCTAAAAAAATGGGTTTTAGATAAATTGTATTTGTTAGATAACTGTTCAAAGGACATAATGTTATCATCCAAAAACAGATCACGAAAACATGTTATACCTTTTGTTTTCCATAGGAAAAAAGCTTGATCTATAGATGATGGCCGAAAGAAGTAATTAGATATTATAGGACTTGACAGTATAAACTTATTCAAGCCAAAAGATTTACGAAATTGAAACCAGATTCGTAATGTATACTTAACTATGGGATTAGTTATCTGTTTATTAATTTTGAGTAACGAAAAAGGAAGTGAAGATCCTAAGATTGAGATCAATGAGAAATCTTGCACAGATTTACATTCCAAATTTACCCATTGTGGGCCAGCTACTGTAGTCAATTCTTGTGTCCAAAATATCAAATACCGTATATTAACTGCCCAATAGTAAAATCTTAGGTTTGGTAAAGCCAAGCCGCCCTCCTTCTTTGGCTTCTGTAAATATTTTTTACCTAATCTAGGATTTTTGTTCTGCCACAAATAGGAAGATATTTTAGAGTCAACCATATCAAAAAAAGATTTAGGGATAAAAATTGGTAATGCTTGAAATAAATATAGAAATTTAGGTAGTATCATCATCTTAATGGCATTAACTCTGCCTACCAAAGACAAAGATAGTGGGGACCATCTATTAGCAAGTTGCTTAATTTGATCTATTAAGGGTAAAAAATTAGTTTTAAACAAATCTTTATGTTTTTTAGTAATTTTAGTACCTAAATAGGTAAAATAATCTGTAACGATTCTATATGGTACATGATTATAAATTGGAATATACATATTTAATGGAAAAAGTTCACTCTTATTAAAATTCAATTTATAACCAGAAAAATTACTAAATTGAGCAAGTAAAGAAGAAATAGCAGGAATAGATCTTTCAGGATCAGATATATATAATAACAAATCGTCCGCATATAATGATACCTTATACATCGTCTCTCCACGGGTAATGCCTAAAATATTGGGTGATTCACGAATAGCTATAGCCAAGGGTTCTAAAGCAATATCAAATAATAAAGGGCTCAAAGGACAACCTTGCCTTGTACCGCGAAATAATTGAAAAAAAGGGGATTTTTGATTATTGGTAAAAACCGAAGCTAAAGGTTTATGATATATTAACTTAATCCATGATATAAATTTTGATCTAAAATTAAAATGTTGCAATGTATTGAATAAATATGACCATTCGACTCTATCAAATGCTTTTTCGGCATCCAAAGAGATAATACATGTAGAGGTATAAACAATATTAATTAATTTTCTAATGTTAAAAGATGAATAGCGATTTTTAATAAATCCGGTCTGATCCTCAGAAATAATCCGAGGTAATATATTTTCTAATCTAATAGCTAAAATTTTACTAAAAATCTTAAAATCTGTATTCAGCAAAGATATAGGTCGATAGGATGCACATTCAGTCGGGTCTTTATCTTTTTTAAGAATTAAAGAAATAGAAGCTTCATAAAAAGATTGTGGTAGTTTACCTATACTTAATGCATCTTTAAAAATTTTACAAAGCCAAGGAGAAAGTATAGAAGAAAAGGATTTAAAAAATTCTACGGAAAAACCATCTGGACCTGAAGCTTTACCCGAGTTCATTGAAAAAATAGCCTTTTCTATTTCAGACTCGGTAATAGGTGTATCCAAAAATACATTATCTTCAACAGTTACTATTGGAATATTCAATTTCCCTAAAAATTCATTCATAATAGAAGAGTCCTTAGTACATTCTGATTGATATAAGGAATTATAAAAATCTTGAAAGGCTTTATTTATCTCTTTATGGTCAATCGTCAAAGTACCATCTTGTTTACGAATCCTAGTAATTTGTCGCTTATCTGAAGCAATTTTCAATTGATTAGCTAGTAGTTTACCTGACTTATCTCCATATGTATAAAATTGAGCTTTCGATTTAATTAACTGACTTTCAATCGAGGAGGTTAATAGTAAACTATGTTCCATTTGGAGTTCCACTCTTTCTTTATAAAGTTCTTTACTAGGAGTTGATGAGTAGATCTTATCAATTGCCTTAATTTTATCAACTAATGTTAATATTTTGGAATTAGTTCGTTTCCTAACTCCAGCAGAATATGAAATAATCTGTCCACGAATATATGCCTTAAAAGTATCCCACAAAATTCCACTAGAGATCTCTGCTGTGGAATTTATTGAGAAAAACAAATCAATTTGCTGTTTAATAAAGTTAATAAAGTCAGAGTCCTGCAAAAGAACAGGATTAAGCCTCCAACTTTTCGTACTAATATATGAATCCGTCACCTTAATAGATAACTTCAAAGGTGCATGATCAGATATGATAATTGAGTCATATTTACAATCCATGACATCTGTAAGTAAATGCTGATCAATGAAAAAGTAATCAATTCTTGAATAACTATGATAGACATGGGAAAAGTATGAAAACTCTTTGTCATTAGGGTGTAAAAAACGCCAAATTTCACAAATAGCTGAATCAATCATAAAGGAATTAATAAGAGAAGCCGATTTATTCGGAAAAATTTGAATGGGCTTGGATCTATCCATCACAGGGTTTAAACAACAATTAAAATCCCCGCCCATTATCAATCTATATTGATTCAGATTGGGAAAGGATGTAAATAAACATTTAAAAAATTCAGGACAATCAGTATTTGGAGCATAAACATTAACTAGAAGAACTTTTTGATTACAAAGTAAACCAGTAATAAGCAAAAATCTACCCTGCGGATCTGAAATTGTTTCATGATGTATAAAAGCAGTAGATGAGTCTATAAAAATAGAAACACCTCTCACTTTGGCTTGCGCATTTGAGTGGTACTGTTGGCCCTTCCAGAACCTAAACAAGCGCTGACTATCCATCTTCCTTACATGAGTCTCTTGTATAAAGATAACATTAGCATTCATTCTATGGAATACTTTGAATACTTTTTTCCGTTTGATCGGGTGATTTAAACCATTAGTATTCCAAGAAACGAAATTAATAGTCTTAACCATCTTGACAGTATATATTACAGTTAATACATAAGTTCGAAAGAAAAGTGAACTCATGAACCCGGAAGAAGGAAATAAGTTCAAAAGGAAACCGGAAGTCATAGCACTGCAGCCATTTTTGTAGTTTCATATGCGCCCATAAAATAAAACTAAGCGAAAAGCAAGCAAAAAACAAAAAAAGAAAGAAAAATCCCCCTCCCACCACCCTTGAAACCCCAAGAAAAAAGCCAAAAAAGGCAAGCGAGCGAGCTAATACTAAAACTACCCCCATGTCTCAAGACGGCAACTCGAACGTAATAAAGAAAATACAAACAACCCACATTATAAAAAGGGTTAATACTACAAAAGTTAAGATATAAAATTAGTGTTATAAATGTATATAAACAAAAAAGTTAAAAGAAAAGAATTAAAACAATAAATAAAAGTTTCAAACTTTCAAATACATCAAAACAGTTATGACGCTCCAAACACTGGAGTCAGTCGGGAAGAAGAAACGCCATTTTTTTTCCCTCAGTCTTAATATTCAGATGTTAAAAGTATAAAAGAAAGCGTATATCGTTTTTTATTTTTAAAAAAAGAAAAACAAAAGAGAGACCCTAATCGGTCATTTTCAACGCTAATAGATTAATAATATGAAAAACTATAAAATCAGCATAAACCCAGCAGAAAAAAAAGAAAGCTTTAATCGTATATAAAAAATATATGCAAGCCATATAAAAAAAAAGAAAGGACCCATATATCAATCCATAATAGATCCAAATCTATAGGCTAAATTACACTGATCAGCCCAATAGAATGTCATTGATCCAGGAAACCTTGAGCATCCGCTGGCGATTTAAACAGCCGAACAGTTCCATCTTCCAGGGCGACTCTCAGATGTGCTGGGAATAACAGCGCTTGCTTGTAGCCTTTCTGGTGGAAATTCGACATAACCGATCTGAAAGCCAGCCTAGCCCGTAATACTTCTGGGCTATAGTCCTCCAAGATACGAAACTTGAAATTTTGATGGGTTATCATACCTTTTTTACGAGCCACACGGATCAAGCGATCTTTGATATGAGGGTAGTGTATCCGCAAAATTATGTGCCGCGGCTTCGAACTTGAACTTGCATAAAATCTTGTTACCCGATGTGCTCGATCGATTATTGGGGGGGGATCCAGGACCTCTTTGCCCAGGACATCCACTAGAAATTTAGAGAAGAAAACGGTAAGATCACCGCTTTCAAATCCTTCCGGGATCCCAATTAACCGGAGATTTTGCCTTCGAGAGCGATTTTCCAAATCCGTAATTTTAACTTTATAACGATCCATCTGTTGAGAAGTCGAGGTTTGCTCTTCTTGTATTTTTTCAATCATACGATCTTTCTTACGAGCGGCTTCTTCAAGAGCCAAAATGCTTGCTTGTTGTTTTTGTGATTCCAGTGAAAGTTCCAGAAACTTTTCTTCGAGTGATTTCAAACGATCGTCATACTTCGAAAGCCTTTTGAATAATTTTTCCTCCATCTCTTCAAATTTAGCTTCCACAATCTTCGCAACTGCTTCTAAAGTTACCGATTCTTTCGTCTGTTTCGGTTCTTTTACTTTAGACATTTCAGCAAGTTGAGAATAATTCAAATAGTTTAAAAAGAAGAATTCAGTATATTTAAACCCCTTTAGAATAAGTTTAAGGGGTGTTTGTAGGCTAAAAAACGTAAAAGTTTTGGAGCAAAGCCTAAGTGCGGTTTACTCCATGAGCGCCATCTTGAGACCCTCGAGGAGGGTTCAATACAATCAGAATGTGCCTATTCCACACAGTCAGGATCGAAACCTCGTCAACTGACCACTGTGCCGCCCCTTCTGGTTACCTAGCAAACATCTGGCCTACATTGTTGTGGCAAGATGTTGGATCAGTTTAGATCTAATTAATTTCTCCCCATTGTCATAAGGTGTGGTAAAGAAAGGGACTTTGTTTTTCCTTTGCCATAAATCTTAACAAAAATCTGTATGGTTTGTCAGATTTACAGAAGCATTCATAATTTAGCTGATTGATATTGTGGAATGGGTTTGGTGTTGTACATAACATTGCTAATGTATAACAGGCACATTGGTCTAATGTGCCTGCAATGATACTCTAGGGTAATGTAGACCAGTTCAAGTACTTTGCCCTCAGTGTCCTTTACTTGGCTTCCCATTAATGAATGTGGCTAAATAGTAGTTTCTAATTGAATCATGATGGTTCCGAGCAATGTGACTTTTTTTTATTGAAAATAAAGTGCCGTTGGTTATTGATGCACTTGGCGAGTTGACTTAACCATTCACTTTGAATTAACTCTAACATGGAATGTTGAATAAAATCAAAAGCGGTAAATGTTATACAATGCACCTGTTTTATAAATATAATGTTTGACATTGTAAGCCTGAACATTTGTTTTTCCTTTGATAAACGTTATCAAGTTAAGGCTGAATTTATAAAGGATACTATCTGTTAATGTTAGTACAAGTTCATCCTCTGTCCAGTGTGCTGCAGCATAGTGGAAGTAAAGGTTTATGATTTGAATATAGGGTCCAAATTGTAATCTTTGGGACCTGGCTTAACTACAGTTGAAATATTTCAATTTATTTTGACTAATGTGAAATTTCGTGTGTAATTGGTACAATACACAAACAGTAAATGTGGAGATATGCATTTGCATTTGGTCATTTTGGAGAGTTCCATGGACGAGGAAAGCTATTCCTTTTCCTTTCATAAACAGGTGATAAAACAATGGCCCTTAAATGAGCAAATATGGAATGCAGCTTGCTATAATCAAAGGAAAACAACCTCCGGGGGGGGGGGTCCAAATCACAGACTGACATGCACAAAGATAGGAACAGTGTAGTAGTTGGACAAAATTTATATTCCTTTGAAGCTTGATAAAACTTTTCGATGGTTTTTTTAATATGATTTTCATGTCTGTCCTCATTTCTTTCAACAGGTGATAGGGTTATAGATGTTGGCTCAGAATGGCGAACATTTAGTAATGACAAAGCAACAAAAGACCCATCTCGAGTTGGTGATGCCCAGAATCCACTGCTAAATGGTGGGGATTTGTCAACGATGATTGGGAAGGTAGGAATGTGATTAGTAGTAAATTGACTTGATAAAATGTAACTTAACATAACAAGTTTTCTGCAGTATTAAATGAGGTGATGGTTCCAAAGAAATGCAGAATTCCTCACTGTCTCCATCTGTGGGCACACACATCGATCTGTGATTTGGACTACTGCAGGCAGAAGATATGAAAAAAGGCCTGAAAGCATGTACAACCAGGCCTAAAGACAGCTGCTATCTCACTGTTATAAGACTGTTACATAAGTTGGACTCTTGATCTCACAACTTACCTTATTATGCTCTTGCATTTTATTATTTAACTGCACTGCGCTTTCTCTGTAGCTTTATTGTGTATTGCACTTGTTTTACCTTGTTCTACCTCAATACACTGTGTACGAACAGAATGTAACACAACCTTTTTACTCTGTCTTGGTCTATGTCACAATAAAAACCAATTTCAAATCCAGTTTTATGCATGTATCCCATCTGTAAACTGCCTCAAGCAGTTTAGCCAGCACTTCCACCAAGTTTTAAGTGCCCTGAGTCGTCAGTTATTATCTAATTAAAGTTGCAAAGCCTTTGAAGGAGCTTGCAGGTTAGTTCCTTTTTTGCCCTAAACTGAGCTTTGAAGTCTAAACTAAATTCAAGTAGGTCAGGTTCACGTGCAGATTTTGATGTTTTAATGATTGCCCCACTCTTCAAAGTAGCTCAACTCTTACACAATACTTCTTCCCAACTGACATATGATTATTACCTCAAGTGCCCTCCCTTTTGCTGGTGGCCTCTGACAGCCAATGCAGTTTTGCTTCCTCTGGGTAAATAACACTGTGCTTATTGAATGTGAATGTTCAGGATATTATTTTGATTTTCAAGTGCATAGACAAATCTCTCCTTATATTTAGCTGTGTAACTATAAAATAACCATATCAAAGGAAGAAACAGTAATCCTCCCTATAAGTTGTGTAGTAGTTCTGATCTGTTTTCTGCGTTTCCTCTGAATGTTGGTAAGAAAGCCTTTTATGAGCTTGGAAGGGATGTGAAAACTGACCCTCATTGATCTTGGACCAGTATTTTACACTTAGATTACAAATAGGCTGCAGCATCCTTTCTAATGGGTTTATTGTGAGATTTGTAGCAGAGTACTCCAGTCTATGCATTTTTTGTGTATTTATAGCCCATTTTTCCTTTTGGGAATATTACTTGCTTTGCATTCCTCTACAGGGGACTGGATCAGCAAGCTTTGATGAGTTTGGAAATGCAAAATACCACAATCGTCGGACAATGAGTAGCTCTGATCGAGCAATGATGAATGCATTTAAGGAAATCAGCAATATGTCTGATAGGATAAATCTGCCCAGGAATATAGTTGTAAGTTTGTGGAGCTTTTTGTTTAATCACTGCATCATTTCATTAATTTAGTGAACACGTGAAATTTTAGTATTCTCAAAAATCAAAGAACTCAAACATAATTAAATAGTTTCTTCCTTTTCCTCTGTCAGGATCGAACTAATAATTTATTTAAACAAGTCTATGAACAGAAGAGCCTAAAAGGAAGGAGTAATGATGCCATTGCCTCTGCCTGTTTGTATATTGCCTGCAGACAAGAAGGTGTGCCACGGACGTTCAAAGGTTAGTCGGATCTGGAATTCAAAATTATATTGCTTTTCAATAATTCTTTGTATTCCAAGTAGCTTTCAATAGGAATTCTTGGTTTTGGTAAAAATAATCATTTTTAATTAGCAGTCTTCACAACCTTGATTCATGGACACATAAGCTGAGTGCTAAAGAAGTGAACACAACGGCCATCAACATTAAAAGTGGAGTTATTTCAGAACGTAGCACCAAGACTTTTCAAATTCATAAGGAAACCTTTTGGTTGTTGAAACTGTAACTAAAGAAGTTAATGATTGGTGGGAACTGGACTTTACAACAGATGATCATCAGCAAAATAAGCTCAGTTCAATTTGATGCTTTTCAGTATCCTTCCATCATAAGGTCAGATGTGGAAGCGCTCACTGCTAGTCATAACTTAATAGAAGAGGACTTGGTAACACCCCAGTGGTCAATAATAAATGGCAGGCATTCACATCAGTTAATCATCATAAACGAGAGAAGACCTAATCATATTCTTCCTCTATCATTTACAATCCCAATGCTTCACCATGTGGCTATCATAAGACCAGAAATGGGGTTTCTCTATGGATCTGAGAGTAGGGCGGTGCTGGGTCATCACCCGATTCCATTAGAGCCTCTCCACCACTTAAAAGCCTCTAGCCCATGCTGTGATGGAATAGACATCACTTTTCTGCAATGATAGGATGTAATTCTTGACTGACATGCTCAGTGCCATCCAGGACAGAAGTCTGGGGTCCTGTCCCCTGTCACAGGAGTGGCTTTTCACCCTTTGCCACCATATTGTGGCAGCATAAAGCCAATCTGCGGAATATAGTACAGCCATTGTTATTTGATGTTGCTTTATTCCTTTCTGATATTACCAAGCACTTCGAGACCAGCAGCTTTGTAGAATCCAGTCATGTTGTAAGTGTACATATGCGTTCTAGGCAATCCTAACTGATTTGTATCATATTTATTGAAACACAACTACATTATCTAAGCTGGCTGAGGGTAACAAAGACTGTCCCCATAGGCTTAGTGCTGACAACAACTAATCATGGGACATCCCAAAGACTTAAGAAATGCAGTCACTGTTGCATTGTAAGCAGAAGCTAATTTGCGCAAAATTAAGTTCCATAAACACAAACACCAGTGAGCTCTATGAGCCTATTGTATTTTTGCTGGGTAACTTGTTGGCCGGGGCATTGGAACAACTTTCCTGCTTTTTATAATAGTTCTGTCTGAAATTTTACATAGATCTGATGGTTCAAATCCATTGAAACTCAAACTTGGTGTTGAGGCAAGACCAAAAGCTGATGTGACATGGGTTGGCCGAAATTGCAGCAAATTGATTTCCCCCTTTTCACTCAAGGCATTTCTTACAGCTTTCTTTAGAATGAGATGCGGCCCATCAAGGCTCTTGCATCTCTGCGGACCAGTGGTTTCCGTTTCAGAGCACTTTCTCAAACAGGAGTGTTCTGCTTTGAGAACAGCTGCTTGCCTCTCCTTGAGGTGAATTTGGAGTTTTGTTAGTCAGTCATGTAAGGCTGAGCAAAAAGGAATAATGCAGCAGAATTTTTTTTTGTTTTGATTTAAGACCTAACTTTTCCATTTTCTACACCTGGCCAAAGCTCGGATGGTCATCTGAGTTAACACTTTTCTTTCACCTCTAGGACCTGGATTTATATCCAGAGAGATGGGATAGGAGTCTGTTCTCTGTAAGGTCCTTAAAGTGAAATCATTTTGAGCCAACTCAATCCAGTACACAGTAGGTATGTGTCTACTGAACAAAATGTTCCTTCATTTAGCACTAGCAGATTTCCTATGGTGTTAAAAGTGGCAATTGATTAGCTGGTATTTTGGTAGCGCTAATGAACTTCGCTCATAATTGATCTATTCTTGCTGGATGTTAATATTAAATGGGCAGAGTGTCCTTTCATAAACTCAACAGTTGTTTACCTCAATGAAACTAGAACAAGGATGAGCACTGATTTTTTTCTGTTATTTGTAAGATGTTTAGATTGATATAACAATAGTTAAATGTGGTCGTACTGTCATTTCATATGAACATAATAGATATGAATGGATCTTTGTATTTAACTGATTGTATATGCCAGTGACTCTTATGCCTGGCATGCAATGCAGCGGGTGGGATTTACTGTGGAGCGCTTTAAACCATTGGTGCAAATAATGAAGGGGGAGGGGGAAGAATAAGAGCAAGTCTGAATTGTTCGTCTGCCTCCGACAGCCTAACAGTTCTGCAGGCTGATCCTAATGGAAAATGCAATGGTGCAGGCTGAGTAGTTGCTGGCAGCCGAACAGGCAATTTTTTGTTCATAGTTGATTTAAAATAATTTTACTGAACTGAAGAGTTATGACCATGTTGGTCATCTTAATGCACAATGTATGGCACAAATGCATTGAAATACTGCCATCCAGTTGGTTTTATATTAACACATACAGATGTCTTAAGTTCAGCAGGAGCTGTGTAAAGCTGTCCACACCCCTGTTTGGCTTTCTGCCAGTACAAGATTGATTGGATGGATAGAGTTATGGGTTCAGTACTTTCCAAGTGTTTTTGGAAATTTTTGCTGGCCACTTGCAGTTTTAATATAAACTTTCATTTCTTCTGAGAATTATTTAATGCCCTCATTCGTCATGGACTTCTGTTCATGCCAGTGGCACTTGATTTCATCTAATACTCTGCCACTTTTACCGTTAGAAATTTGCGCAGTGTCCAGAATTCCGAAGAAAGAAATAGGCCGGTGCTTCAAGCTAATTCTGAAAGCTCTGGAAACCAGCGTGGATCTAATCACAACAGGAGACTTTATGTCTCGGTTCTGTTCAAACTTGGGATTGCCTAAACAGGTACAAATGGCTGCAACGCATATCGCAAGGAAAGCCGTGGAACTGGACCTGGTCCCCGGCAGGAGCCCCATTTCAGTTGCTGCAGCAGCGATTTATATGGCATCACAAGCTTCCGCAGACAAAAGGACGCAGAAAGGTAAGCAAGCTTCTAAGAATGATGGTGTTTTGTACTTGATTTATGTACCAACTGCATAAATACTTTTGAAAATAAAGGATCCACAGGGAAGGAAATGTGCATTCATCTAAAACTGATTTCTGCCCATGATCACCACTGGTTTCCTCTCCAGTCCTCTGACTTCCCCTCTTCCTCCCACAGGGAACCCCATCCCTCCTTGTCTCTATCTCCCATACTTTTTTTTTAAAACCATCTCCTCATCTCCCAAGTATGGCTTATGATAAACGTGAGGGTTGTGTTTCCCTTCGTATGTCCCTAACCAGTTGTCAGTATTTCAAGTGATGTTTCATTCTGAAACAGCAAGAAATACTTCCTTGCAGTGTGTAATGGATCTGATGAGTCTGAACTTAAGAGGGCAATGAAGATCTAGTGTATTCTCGATATGGTATTTATACACAATGATTAGTTCAAGTAAGTATATTAGAAGAAAAAAATTCAATGGGGCCTGAAGCTGACAGTATTTATATCAGCAGGTAATGAAAACTGGCTGTATCCTGAATCTAATTGATGTTTATTTTTTATTCCCCTGCAGAAATTGGAGACATTGCTGGTGTGGCTGATGTCACAATTAGGCAGTCGTACAGACTCATCTATCCACGGGCAGCTGACCTTTTCCCTGCTGAATTTAAATTTGATACTCCGGTGGACAAGCTGCCCCAATTATAATCCGAACTAGTCTGCACAGAATGTACACAGTTATTGTTTTAAAATATGAAAAAAATCACAATTTTCCCCCCCCCTTAAACATTTGAAACAAGTTAATATTATCACTGATTTTTGAAACCTACTACAGTGAACAACTTGAGAACCAATAAGGCAGCAGAGGAGTATGCCCTCTCCAAATACAGCACATACATTCCAAGGCTGAATTTCAAGACTGTTTGTTCTTGCCAGATGATTTGTATATTTGCAAGTTAGGAATTTATACTTAAATAGATCATTACTTTGTATATAATATGCAAATTTGGGATATTGTTTTGTGAAAGGCTGCTGACAGATTAGCTCATTCACAGAATTTTTTTGGTAGAACTCCTAACTTGTAATTTGACAGACCTACATTCAGGTTAATTAGATGCTTGTCTTTTCCTTTTATTAATCTACACGGACTTCTTGAACTTCACATTTGGTATTTATTGTTAAGAAATGGTTACTAAGCTTTAAAATTGCACTTACCATCAGCTTAGTTTCAGGTTTTCAGGAAAGCTTGTAGGTTGTTTAGGTAACGTATTGAACTGCATTTTTTTTGTTTTTGGTGATTTTATCTGTGCAAGGAAAATTGCACTGAAGTGTGCAGTATTTGTGTTCCTGAGGCTCTAAATTGTTTATTTTAAAAGGGCAGATTTGTTGTGTACTGGTTTCACTGAAAAAAAAATGTTTGTACAGAAAGTAATCAATTAGCTAATATTGAGGGGTCATTTTCTAAAGCAGCAGCTCCATTTTGCATCAGTGTTATGAGTTACACAACATGTCGCTCAAAATTCCTTAAAGTAGCATGTGGGAAATCCTTTAATGGTCGTTAAAGTAAGAGCTAATGATATCTAGATGGCTTTTGTGATTGTACAGAGAAATGAATAAAAACAACAAATCTAACTTTGTTTCATAAAACTGTGTTGGCCAAGAGCTATTTGTTTTCTTTCAACTTTTATTCCCCCGTGAAACTTGTGTTTCTAAGTTTATGAAACTCGGGATGGATCACTTCATCCCGCGCCTGCCTGTTTCAGTTTTGCTGAGACAAAACATTCTTAATCAAGTCTTATGTTTCCATGGCAAGTGTGTGTTATTCAAAGGGGAAAGATATTATGGAGCCAGGGAGTCATACTTCTGGAAGCAAGAATTTAAGACCACAGGTCTTTCAGTTCTGAAAAGTCCACTGTCCATTTCCCTCCAAAGATGCAGCCTGGAAAATTCCAATCACCTAAAGGAGGTACTTAAAATCTCCAGGCTTAATTCCTGTATTTAGCAAGGGCAGCAGGCTGTTCAGTGATGGGGAAACTCCAAAAGGATAAAACTTGTGGTGGCAGGGACTCTTGGCATGGCTTTATCTGAGAAACCTGCCTCACTGGTTTGATTTTTTTTAAGGAGATGATTGGAAGATTGACAGTGGCAGAGCAGAATGTAAACCCTCATGGGATCCAAAACAAGCTGGAGCCTCCGATCCATCCACCAAAAGCAGAACATCCGAGTGGCCAGACATTTTGATTGCATTCCCTATACCCAATCTGATATATTGGTCCATTGCCTCCTCTTGTGCTGGAATGGGGCTGCCCTTGGGATGGAAACCTTATGTTCCTTCCTTGAGCGACACCTTATTGGCATGTTTGCCTTCATCGATCTGGGCAGAGAATATAAAAGTTGGAAAGTTATGTTGTGATTTTACAAATTATTGGTCAGACTTATCTATTAAAAATGTCACTCCACTTTTAAGAAGGGAGGAAGACAAAAGAGAGGAAATTATAGGTCAGTTAGCCTAACCTCAGTGGTAGGGAAAACGTTAGAGTTCATTATTAAGGATGAGGTTTCGGGGTACTTGGAGATGAATGATAAAGTAAGTCAAAGTCAGCATGGTTTCTATAAAGGGAAGTCTTGCCTGACAAATCTCTTAGAATTTTTCAAGGAAGTGACATGAAGGGTGGACAAAGGAAAGGCAGTGGGTGTCATTTACTTAGATTTTCAGAAGGCATCTGATAGTGCCTTACATAAGGCTGCTTAACAAGATAAAATCCTATGGTGTTACAGGAAAGATACTGGCATGGATAGAGGAATAGTTGACAGGCAGGAGGCAGTGAGTGGGAATAAAGGGGGCCTGTTGGTTGGCTGCTGGTGACTAGTGTTCCTCAGGGGTCTGTATTGGGGCTGCCACTTTTCACATTGTTTGTCAATGATTTAGATAGTGGAATTTGATGGCTTTGTGGCAAAGTTTGTGGATGATACGAAGATAGGTGGAGGGGTTGGTTGTGCTGAGGAAGCAATGCGATTTTGGCAGGACTGAGACAAATTGGAAGAATGGGCAAAAAATTGGCAATGTTGGGGAAATGTATGATAATACATTTCGGCAAAAGGAACAATAGTGCAGACTATTATCTAAATGGGGAGAAAATTCAAACAGGTGCATAGGGACTTAGTCCCCATGCAAGACTCCATTCACAGGTTGAGTCTGTGGTAAAGAAGGCAAATGCAATTTTGGCATTTATGTCAAGGAGAATAGAATATAAAAACGAGAAAATGCTGAAGCTTTATAATATAGACACTAGTCAGGACGCACTTGGAGTATCGTCAAGGTTTGGGCCCCATATCTCAGAAAGGATGTCTTTGAGACAGAGTCCAGAGGAGGTTCACAAGGATGATTCCAGGAATGAATGGGTTAACATAGGAGCGTTGGCAGCTTTGGGCCTGTACTCTGGAATTTAAAAGATTACGGGTATCTCAATGAAGCTTACTGAATGTTGAAAGTCTAGATAAAGTAGATGGGGAGAAGATGTTCCCTCTGGTGGGGGTATCCAGAACTAGGGGACACGGCCTCAAAACTGAGGGGGGGACCTTTTAGAACAGAAGTGAGGAATTTTTTTTTAGCCGAAGAGTGGTCCATCTGTGGAACGCTCTGCCACAGACTGCAGTGGAGGCCAAGTCCGTGGGTATATTTAAAGCGGAAATTGATAGCTTCCTAAGTGGCTGAGGCATCAAGGTGAGAGGGCAGGTATATGGAATTGAATGGGATCTGGGATCAGCCATGATAAAATGGTGGAACAGACTCGATGGGCTGAATGGCTTAATTCTGCTCCTGTGTCTTGACGGACTTCAGTTGGAGAATTATGTGCTGTTCTGGTCACCACACTAGGTATTTATATAAATATAGATATATGTGTAATACAGAATGCAGGAGGCCAGGCTGGTTCTATGAAAAAAGAGTAAACAGTCGACGTTTAGGGCTGAAACCCTTCATCAGGACGGATGAAGGGTCTTGGCCCCAAAAGTCAACTGTTGACTCTTCTCGTAGATGCTGCTTGGCCTGCTGAGTTCCTCCAGTATTGTGGGTTTTGCTTGGATTTCCAGCATCTGCAGATTTTGTTCTTGTTTGTGATATATATAACATGGTCTGTCTTCAGCACTTTCAGTTTGGACCCACCAAGGATCTCAGGTACCTGCATTCAATTGGGGCTTCTCCCATTTGCTTTCAGTGGAGCAAAAGAACATTAGGGGTGACTTGATATAAGTATATAAAATTATGAGGCATTCTATATGGATAGAGTGTGGTTTCAATTCACCTCATTCCTCTTGCTAAACTCCTATTTTCCAGTCTGTCACTAACTATGGCAGTAGTCTCTTTCTCGGGAATTTGCTGCCCAAAAATCTATCCACGATCAACGATTTGTCTGTGAAGCATTTTTCTACTTAATTGAAGCAATTTTGTGAATTTGAGATTGATTGCCTGATCTGTTTGCTGATCCCAGCTGTGTGCTTCAGAAGGGTGGCAGAGAGTGCATACATATTACAGTTAGTGTGGGCAAAAAGAAGACACCCAAGCCTATGCCTAAAGCCGATGTAAGACTTCTTGGTGTGTAGCCCATACTATGTAATTACTGTTGAGGGAGAAGATGTGGTCAAACAGGTACTCCAGCCTTTGACTTGCCTCCATTGACATACTGTGGGGCTTCCAGGCCTATCTGTTGGAGGACATACTGTAATGATAATGGGATGACAGTTAATTGGGAGGTGCATTGGCTAATCGCATCTACCAACAGTGGCTGCATTCTTAAATGGAGCTTAGTAACCTTCTGCAATAACATATCACCTCCAAAAACAAGAACATTGTAGAAATCAATGTGTGCAAGGCTATGTGAAACAAAGCTGAGAACTCAGTACAAAGGCTGCTTAAAATAGGCAGCAACAGGATTTACCGGATGAAGAAGCAGTTGAACAGTGAGGATGCAGAGTTAAAGCAGAAATTGCATTTGATAAGAGATTTGACAACCAGGTAAGGCAAAAGTAATGGCCCAAGCAAGTTCTGGAACACGTACAAGATGCTGGAGACATAGAATAGACATCTATGAAAATGTCTACAGTTGATGTTTCTGGCTGTGGCCCTTCATTGGTACTGGAAAGGACTGAGGTGTAAGGCAGGTGAAAAGAGAAGGGCTTAAAGGGGGCCAGAGTGGGAAATGGATGAAGAGAGAAGGGCAGTGGAGAAAAATACCTGGAAATTAGAGAAATCAATGTTCATGCCAACACATACAAATAAGCTGGAGAAACTCAGCAGAGCCTGCTGAGTTCCTCCAGCTTGTTTGTATATGTTGATTTGACCACAGCATCTGCAGTGTACTTTGTGTTTAATGTTCATGCCTTCAGGTTGGAGGCTACCCTGATGAAATGAGGTGCTGCTCCTCCAACCTGGCCATTGACCAACTTGCCCTGCTGACCCTCCTTCCCTTTATCCCATGTTCCACTCTCCTACCAGATTCCTTCTTCAGGCCGTCTACCTTTTCCACCTATCATTTTCCAGCTTCTTTCTTCATGTTCCACCTACCTGGCTTCACCTGTCACAGCTTGTACTCCTTCTCCTCAACCCCCCCCCCCCCCCCACACCACCTTATTCTGGCTTCTTCCCCCTCCAGTTCCAGTCCTGATGTAGGGTCTCGGCCCAAAACTTCAACAGTGTCCATAGGTGCTGCCTGATGTGTTGAATTCCTCCAGCATTTTGTATGTGTTACTCTGGATTCCCAGCATCTACAGAATCTCTTGAGTTAAAGTTCTTGAATAACTATCTTTGACTTTTGGTTCACATGTTTTTGTCATATATAATGCCCAGATCTTATGCCATCTATGAAATTTAGAAATATACCTTGTTCTTTTAAGAAAATATTCTAAAGGCCCCCTGAATGCTTTGATGGTCCCAAAAGCCAGTTTACTATGGTTCTAACCAGAAGCCTTTAGTCATTGTTGGAAGCTGGTGAAGAGCCATTGTAGCAGCTTACATGCTTTTGACCTGTCCTGAACTATTCACTGTTAACCTGCTATAGAGTCATAGTCAAAAGACCATAAGACATAGGAGCAAAAGTATTCCATTCATCCCATCAAGTCTGCTCCACCATTCCATCATGGCTGATTTATTATCCCTCTCAACCCCATTCAAGTTCAATTGACTACATGTATACAACCAGATGAAACAATGTTCCTCTGGACCATGGGCTAGCCACAAAATGTATATCAGACCCAGCGCTTTAAACAAAATATTAGTAGAATATAATTCAAAGTGCATTTAGTGCGCAGCACAGGTAAACAGTAAATGGTTCACTGTCCTTGTGATGAGTCCTCAGTGATGCTGGATATGTATTAGTCTCACAGCTTGAGGGAAGAATCTGTTACTCAGTCTGGCAGTCCCAGTCCAAATGCTGCTGTACTGCCTTCCTGGTGGTAGTTGGTCAAAAAGACTGGGATGGGTGGAAGGGATTCTCAACAATGTTTCTGTCCTACCTTCTCCCCATAAACTTTGACCCCATAACTAAACAAGCTATCAACCTCCGCTTTAAAGGTACCCAATTACTTAGTCTCCTCAGCCATCTGTGGCAATGAATTCCACAGTCTTGCCACACTCTGGCTAAAGAAATTCCTCTCAGAGCTGTTCAAAATGGATGTTCCATTCTGTGGCTCTGCCCACAGGTCCTTGACTCACCTCTATAGGAAATGCCCTCTGTCTAGGCCTTTCAATATTCAATTGGATTCAGTGATATCCTTCATTCTTCTAAACTCTTGTGAATTCAGGCCCTGAGCCAGCAAACACTTCTCATATATTAACCCTTTCATTCCTGGATTAATTCTTGCTGACCACCTCTGGATTGTTTCCAATGCCAACACATCTTTGATAAGGTGTACGAAACTGTGCACAATACTCCAAGTGTGGTCTGACCAATTCCTTATAAAGCCTCAACATTACATCCTTGCTTTTATATTCTAGTCCTCTCAAAATGAATTGGCTTTCCTTGCCACTGACTCAAACTGCAAGTTAATCTTTAGAGAAACCTGCACAAGAACTTCCAAGTCCCTTTGCACCTTTGATTTTTGTATCTTCTCCATTTAGAATATAGTCTCTGCCTTTATTCCTTCTACCAAAGTACATGAATATACATTTCCCTACACTATGTTCTACCTGCTACTTTGCCCATTCTAAGTTTTTCTAAAGATTTGCTGCTTACTCAAAATTACCTGTGCAACCAACTATCTCTGAATTGTCCACAAACTTGGCCACAAAACCATCAATTTAGGCATTCAAATCATTGACGTACAACGTGAAAAGAAGCAGTCCCAACAATGACCCCTGTGGAATATTTGTCAGGTAAGATTTCCCCTCACGGAAACCATATTGACTTAGACCTATTATGTGCCTCCAAGTACTCTGAAACCTCAAACTTAATGAATTCCAACATCTTCCCAACCACTGAAGTCAGGCGAACTAGCCTATAATTTCCTCTATTCTGCCTTCCTCCCTTCTTAATGAGTGGAGTGACATTTGGAATTCTCCAGTCCTCTAGAACCATTCCAAAATCTACTGATTCCTTAAGGTTTTTATTACTGGGGGTTGTAGTAGGGATAAGCTCCTGCTACTTATTACATGCTCTCAATGGTGTGTATCTCAGATAACCTCTGACAAGCAAGTCCTGCTGCTGGTCTTCAGGTTTGGCTTAGCTACTAAACCCAAAGGAACTGTTTTTACTAACAGAAGGAGCAAAGATGGACAGGTGGGGCTTGTCAGCTGTGGTTGACAGCTTATCTAGGAGAAGGAAAACTGATCTCAAACTTCTGCTGCCTTTAGGCTATACCCAATGATGATGGGAAAAGCTTCAAGAGTAAACCCCAAGGAAAAATCCAGAGCTGGAGGCCCAAAAGCAGTTCTACATTGACTTCAGTGCTGACTAACAACTCCTGTGACGCTGCTGGTGCTGAACTGTATTGGTCTCTGGTATTCCTTTAGATTCATCAGCTGTATGGAGAGCTTACATGGGCAACAATTTGCTCTCCATATTTTGCCCTAGCTTGCACATCATGTAGACAGCTGGGTTGCAAAATCCATGGTCGGCCCTGACCAACTGAGGACCTCATTATTAATGCTTCCACAATCTCTTTCAGAACCATGGGGTGTACTCCATCTGCTCCAGGTCACTTATCTACCTTCAGTCCTCTTGGCTTCTCAAGCACCTCCTTGGTAATAGTAATTACACTAACTTCTATGTCTGACACTCTCAAATTTCCGGCATATTGCTGGTATCTTCCACGGTGAAGACTGATGCAAAATATTTATTAAGGTTGTCTGCCATTTCTTTGTCCACCATTGCTACTTCTCCAGTAGCATTTTCCAGAGGTCTGATAGCCACTCCCACCTCTCTTTTACTCTATACATCTGATAAAACTTTTGTAATCTTTTTTATATTTTTGGCTAGCTTACCTTCATATTTAATCTCTTTCCTTATGGCTTTTTTAGTTGCCTTTGGTTGGTTCTTAAAAGATCCCCTATTCTCTACTTTCCCCCTAATTTTTAATCTATTATATTCAATATTCAAGTACATTTATTGTAAATTAAACACCCTTGAGATTTGCTTGCACACAGCAAGAAACCCAAAAGAACCCAATTAAATAAGAAGAATAAAATTAAAATAAAAGACCAACATTCGATGTGCAAGGGGTAAAATATAAATCATGCAAACAATTGAAGTTAACAACAGCAATCCAAACCAAAATGGAGTCCTCAGATTCAAACCCTGGAGCAACGCAAAGCCTTGTTCATCATAATAGTGGGCACAGAGTCTCTCCTGCAATCTCAGCTGGTATTTATACTCTCTCATCTGCTTTTAAGCTTTCTTTGACTTCCCTCGTCGGCCTAAGTTGAGTCACCCTCCCTTTAGAAAGCTACTACTACTTTGTATCCTGTGCCTTTTGAATTGCTCCCAGAAACTCCAGCTGTTGCTGTTATGCCATCATCCCTGCTAGAGTTCCCTTCCAATCGACTTTGGCCAGCTCCTCTCATGCCTCAAATTATCTTTTTCCACTGTAATATTAATACGTCTGACTTTTTTCCCTCTCAAACTGCAATTCTATCATCTGATGATTACTGTCTCTTAAGTAACCTTTTACTTTATGCTCCCTAATCAATTCTGCTTTATTACACAACATCCAATGCACAGTCGCCGTTTTCCCTAATGGGCTCAACCATAAGCTGCTCTAAAAAGCCATCTCATATGCATTCTACAAATTCCATCACAAACATGATTTTCCCAATCTGCCTGCATGTTGAAATTCCCCATGACTATCACATCATTGCCCTTTTTACATACATTTTCTCTCTCCTGTTGTGAGCTTGTTGCCCACATCCTGGCTACCGTTCAGACTGTTCACTCTATCTGCAAGGATTCTACATCTTCTGATCCTATGTGTCATATTTCCGAGAACTTGAACACAGCCACCACACACCCTTTGGTTGTTAAGCTCCCCTTTTTTCCCCAGCCACAATTCAGTAATGCCCACATCATACCTTGTCAATCTCTAACTGAGCTACAAAATCATCCACCTTATTCCATATGCTGCGTGCATTCAAATGTAACATCTTCAAACCTGTTTTCATTACCCTTTTCAATTTTCCCCCTCATGTTATACTTTAGCTCAGCCCACTAACTACAATGTTGCCCTATCATCTGCCCGTCCTTCCTCACAGTCTCACTACACACTACATTGACTTGCTTGCCAATTGTCCCATCCTCAGCCCTATCACTTTAGTATACACCAGGGGTTCCCAACCTTTTCTATGCCATGGACTCCTACCATTAACTGAGGGGTCTGTGGACCTCAGGTTGGGAACCCCAGTTTAAATTCTCCCCAATAGGTCCAGCAAACCTGTCTGCAAAAACATTGGTGCCTCTCGAATTCAAGTGTAACTCATCCTTTTTGTACATGTCATACCTTCCCCAGCAGAGATGGTAATGATCCAGAAACTTGAAACCCTTCCCCCCTGTACCAATTCCTCAGCCACACATTCATAGAGTCAGAAAAGTACAGCACAGAAACATGCACTTTGGCCCATCTAGTCCATGCAAAATCATTTAAACTGCCTACTCCCATCGACCTGCACCAGGACCATAGCCCTCCATATCCCTCCCATCCGAGCTAACTTCTCTTAAACATTGCAAATGAGCTTGCATGCACCACTTACTCTGGATCTGAGAGGCAAATTGGATCAGCCATGATAAAATGGTGGAACAGACTCAATGGGCCAAATGGCCTAATTCTGCTCATATATCTTATGGTCTTATTCCCATGGATGGAGAGGCACTGCTCTTAGCATCTTCTGAAAATGCTGGCATCCTGATAAATGCATGACAAGCTGCTCAATCCACTCGTCTATCCCAGACCACCAGATACAGTTTTTATTTTGACCCCACCTGGATGACTGGCATGTAGCTCCTTCAATACTTCAGCTCTCAGCTCGGATGAGCTCCATAGCCTTTGCATCAGGTTCGCTTGCTGCTGCAGAGAAAAATTATGCATAGATTGACAGAGTCCCTGAGTCTAGTTTGACGTGTAAAACATTCCAACCACTGAATTGAATTGAATTGCCTTTATTTCTTACACCCTTCACATACATGAATAAAAATCTTTACTTCCTTACAGTCTTCATGTACATGGAGTAAATAACTTCACATTATGTCTCCATCTAAATGTGCAATTTATACAATTTGTAATAGTATGTACAACAGGACAGTCAATCTAGCATAGAAATGCAATGGTATCAGCATGAATTAATCAGTTTGATGACCTGGTGGAAGAAGCTGTGCCGGAGCCTGTTTGGCCTGGCTTTTATGCCATTTCCTGGATGGGAGCAGCTGAAACAGTTTGTAGTTGTGGTGACTTGGGTCCCCAATGATCCTTCGGGCCCTTTTTACACCTGTCTCTATAAATGCCCTGAATCATGGGAAGTTCACATCTGCAGATGTGCTGGGCTGTCGACACCACTCTCTGCAGTTAAGGGAAGTACAGTTCCCATACCAGGCAGTGATGCAGCCAGTCAGGATGCTCTCAATTGTGCCCCTCTAGAAAGTTCTTAGGATTTGGGGGCCCATACCAAACTTCCTCAACTGTCTGAGATGAAAGAGGTGTTGTTGTGCCTTTTTCACCACACAGCCGGTATGTACAGACCACGTGAGATCCTCAGTGATGTGTATGCCAAGGAACTTAAAGCTGTTCGCCCTCTCAACCCCAGATCCATTGATGTCAATAGGGGCTAGACTGTCTCCTTTTCTCCTGTAATCCGCAACCAGCTCCTTTGTTTCTGTGACATTGAGGGAAAGGTTGTATTCTTGACACCACTGTGTCAGGGTGAGGACTCCTTCTCTGTAGGCTGCCTCATTATTATTTGAGGTAAGGCCAGTCAATGTAGCATCGTCAGCAAATTTAATTAGCAGATTGGAGCTGTGGGTGGCGACACAGTCATGGGTATACAGAGAGGAAAGGAGGGGGCTTAGGACACAGCCCTGAGGGGCTCCTGTGTTGAGAGTCAGAGGGGTGGAGGTGAGGGAGCCCACTCTTACCACCTGCCGGCGATCTGACAGGAAGTCCAGGATCCAGCTACACAAGGCAGGGTGAAGGCTGAGGTCTTCGAGCTTCTTGTCAAGCCTGGAGGGAATTATGGTGTTGAACGCTGAACTGTCGTCCAAGAACAGCATTCTCACATAAGCATCCTTCTTCCCCAGATGTGTAAGGACAGTATGTAGAGCAGTGGCTATTGTGTCGTCTGTCGATCGGTTGTGTCGGTAGGTGAATTGTAGGGAGTCCAGTGTGGGTGGTAGCAAGTTGCAGATGTAGTCTTTGACCCGCCTCAAAGCATTTGCTTATTATTGAGGTGAGTGTGACAGGACGCCAGTCGATCAAACACGTTACCTTGATCTTTTTAGGTACAGGAACAACGGTGGATATTTTGAAGCAGGAGGGCACTCTACACTGGGAGAGGGAGGGATTAAAAATGTCTGTAAACACACCCACCTGTTGTGCCACGCACACTGAGTAGCCGCCCTGGGATGCTGTCCGGTCCTGCAGCCAACGACAGTCTACTCGTTGGAAACACCTCAGTGCTTCAGCCTCGGAGATGATTAAGGTGCAGGTTGCTTCAGCAGCTCTCCTCGGGGGCTCAGTGTTGGTGATATTGAACTGAGCGTAAAAAGGATTTAGCTCATCTGGAAGAGAGGCAGTGATGTTGGCAGCACCATTGCACTTAGCTTTGAAGTCTGCGACGTTATGCAGACCTTGCCATAAGTTGCGTGTGTTGTTGGTGGGAAGTTGTGTCTGGATCTTGTCCCTATATTGTCATTTCACTGCCTTGATGACTTTGTGTAGATTGTAGCTGCGTTTCTTGAGTCCCTGTTGGCTACTGGCAATGTGCGCTCTGTGTCGTGCGATCAGTACTGCTCGCAAGGAACTGTTGATCCAGGGTTTCAGGTTTGGATAGACCCTGACCGGTTTTTGGGGGACAACATCCTCAATGCATTGAATGAGAGAGAAAGAGTTTACCCTCATTACTGATGACCAGCCACTGGTGGCCATTTTCAAAATTACAGAAGGGGGTTGCACTAAAAACAGCACACATGCAGAGATGTGCTGTCTCTTAGAGAGCACAATTACAAGATCAAATTCACTGAACATAGAACTGTGCAGTAGAGCAACAGGCCATAATGTTGTGTCAAGCCTGCTAGAAAGCTAATCAAAAACTCCCGAACACTAATCCCTCCAACCTATACAATATCCATATCCTTACATCCATGTGCCTACCCAAATGTCTCTTAAAAGTCTCTAATGTATTTAGCTCTACCACCATACCAGGAAGTTAATTCCAGCCATCCATGGCTTTGATTAAAAAAACTTGCTCCTCACATCCCCCTTCAACCTACCACCTTCTCATTGTCAATGCGTGCTCTCTGGTTTCAGACATTTCATCCCTGGGAAATAGATGCTGTCTGTCTGCTCAGGCCACACCTCTCATAATCTTACAAACCTCCATCAGATCTTCCCTCAGCCTATGCCACTTCAGAGAAAACCACCCAAATTTATCCAGCCTTTCATGATAGCGTGTGCCCTCAAATCCAGGCAGCATCCCGGTTAAACCGTTCTGCAGCCTCTCCAAAGCCTCAACAGCCTTCCTATACTGCGGTGACCAGAACTGTATACAGTACTCTAGGTGTGGCCTAACCAGAGTTCTATAAAGTTGCAACATAACCTCTTGACTTTTGAACTCAGTGCCTTGATTAATAAAAGCAAGCATTCTTTAGCCTTATTAACTACTTTATCGACCTTTGTAGCTACGTTCAAGGACTGACGAACTTAGATCCCAAGATCTTCCTGCACTTAAGGATTTTTCCCTTAACGGTGTACTTATCTCCTTGCATTTGCCCTACCAAGGTGTAGCTCCTCACATTTATCTCGGTTAAACTCCTGCCATGTCTGCTACTGATCTATATTGTGCTGTATTTTTTGCAGTCTTCTACACTATCCAAAACTCTACCAGTTTTGGTATCATCCACAAAATTGTGAACCCACTCGTCTACATTTTCATCCAGGTCATTTATGTACATCACAGCAGTAAAGGTCCCAGCACAGATCCCTGCAAAACTCCACAAATTACAGACCCCCGGCTCAAGTAAGTTCCTTCAACCAATACCCCCTGTCTTCTATGTTCAAACCAGTTCTGAATCCAAACAGCCAATTTGCCACGGGCCCCATTGCATTTTCATCTGGATTAGCCTCCCATGAAGGACTTTGTCAAACGTCTTTCTAAAATCCATGCAGACAACACCCTCATCAATCTCTCTCATCACTTTGTCAAAAAGTTCAATCAAGTTGATAAGCCATGACGCACAAAGCCATGCTGTCTCCCCCTAATTAGGCTATGGCCTGCAAATGATCCCTAAGAATTTTCTCCAGCAGTTTCCCTACAACTGACATGAGACTCGCCTGTCTTTTGTTCCCAGGATTTTCCTTGTTCCCTTCTTAAGCAGAGGAAATTCAACTCTCAATCCCCACATAAGGCAATACCCATTAAGGGCAAGTTCATCTTGCGCTGGTCAAAAAACCCCCAGAATTTCTGGTGCACATTCCAGCCATTTTGTGTTGCCATGTAGACCTGAGACAGTGTGAGGTCTTTTCCCTTTGGATCATCTCTGTCGTAATAGGGAGACTTTTAATTTGCTTAGGGGAGAATACACCAAGAGGAGTGTCCATTTTGTTAATTTCAGGTACTTCATTTCCAAAGGTAAATGGGACAATCTGTCATGATTTCCATGATTATTCCACTTGAATATGATTTTGTAATTGTGCCTTCCAAGAAACAGCCATCTCTGCATGCTTCTGCTGTTAATGGAACACCCTTCTGTAGATTGAAAATGGGCAGTAATGGTTGATGATCAGTAATAGGCTAAACTCTCTCCCACACAACTACGGTTTGAAATATTTTACAGCCCAAAACAGACTCAAGGACTCTGTCAATCGGAGCATAATTTTTCTCTGCAGTGGTAAGGGAACGTGTCCCAAAGGCTATGGAGCATTCACTTTCTCCACTCTCAACAGGTGACAAGACTGTCGCTCTACCATAAGGTGAAGCATCATAACAAGCTTCGTTATTTCAGTAGTTCCATTCAATATCAGAGAAGTGCAAGCAATATACCGTGCATTCTGAAGTTTTTGTTCTTCACATACATTCACAAAAACAGAAGAGCACCCCAAAGAATGATTGACAGTAAAAACGTTACAGCCCCAAAGACACCCACTCCCCTCTCCCACTCCCAAGCGGCTGCAAAGCAACAACCCTCTTCCTATTTCAGCACAAAAAAAGCATCAGCACCCTCCACCCACCAAGCAAGCAATAGTAAAGTCCCCAAAAAAGACCACAATCAACAAGAACTAATTGTTCACCACAACCTTTGACATACCACAGGCTCTCGCTCCTTAATAAAAGGAAAAAGCGATGTCCTCCTTTCACAGTGAGAGGGGATACATAACAAAACAACTCACTGATTTGTGATGATCAAGTCTGTTGCGTCACATTAAGTTCTCTGACTTAAGAATTGGCAACAACCTCTTCTCCCACCAATGAGACAGAGACAGATAGAGGCTTCTGTTGGCATCACCGGCCTAGAGTCAGCTCGTCCACAGGGCCTTGGAAGGCCACAGACAGCTCATCTTCTAGGCGGCGTCTTTGGGATTTCGATGAGTAGCTGCTGGTGAGCCCCTGGAGTGGTTTGCACCATCGCAAGGTACTGAAGTCTGAGTGTAATTCCAGGTCAGGGTCTCCAGCAGAACCCTATCCAAACTGAAAAGGAAAAAAGGAGACATCAAAGGAGACATAAAGCTGTTTCTGCAGATGAGCTTGAAGGAGTCGCTGTTAGAACCGTAGAACCATAGAACATCACAGCACAGAAACAGGCCCTTCAGCCCTTCTTGGCTGTGCCAAACCATTTTTCTGTCTAGTCCCACTGACCTGCACCTGGAACATATCCCTCTCATCCATGTACCTGTCCAAGTTTTTCTTAAATGTCAAAAGTGAGCCCACATTCACCACTTCATCTGGCAGCTCATTCCACACTCCCACCACTCTCTGTGTGCAGAAGCCCCCTGCCCCCAATGCTCCCTTTAAACTTTTCCCCCTTCACCCTTAACCCATGACCTCTTTTTTTTTCTCCCCTAGCCTCAGTGGAAAAAGCCTGCTTGCATTCACTCTATCTATACCCATCATAATTTTATATACCTCTATCAAGTCTCCCCTCATTCTTTTACGCTCCAGGGAATAAAGTCCTAACCTATTCAACCTTTCTCTGTAACTCAGTTTCTCAAGTCCCGGCACTCAAATAAACCTTCTGTGCACTCTTTCAACCTTATTAATATCTTTCCTGTAAATGGGTGACCAAAACTGCTCACAATACTCCAAATTTGGCCTTACCAATGCCTTATACAACCTCACCATAACATTCCAACTCTTATACTCAATACTTTGATTTGTAAAGGCCAATGTACCAAAAGCTATCTTTATGACCTTATCTAACTGTGACGCCACTTTTAGGGAATTATGTGTTTGTATTCCCAGATCCCTCTGTTCTACTGCACTCCTCAGTGTCCTACCATTTACCTTGTATGTTCTACCTTGGTTTGTCCTTCCAAAGAGCAATACCTCACACTTGTCTGCACTAAACTCCATCTGCCATTTTTTCAGCTGGCCCAGATCCCTCTGCAAGCTTTGAAAATCTTCCTCACTGTCCAATACACCTCCAATCTTTGCATCATCAGCAAATTTGCTGATCCAATTTACCACATTATCATCCAGATCATTGATATAGATGACAAATAACAATGAACCCAGCACTGATCCCTGAGGCACACCACTAGTCACAGGCCTCCACTCAGAGTAGCAATCCTCCACTACCACTCTCTGGCTTCTCCCATTGAGCCAATGTCTAATCCAATTTACTACTTCTCCATGTATACCTAGCGACTGAATCTTCCTAACTAACCTCCCATGCGGGACCTTGTTAAAGGCCTTACTGAAGTCCATGTAGACAACATCCACTGCCTTCCCTTCATCCAGTTTCCTGGTAACCTCGAAAAACTAATAGATTGGTTAAACTTGACCTACAATGCACAAAGCCATGTTGACTCTCTCTAATAAGTCCCTGTCTATCCAAATACAGTACTTGTAGATCCTATTTCTTAATACTCCTTCCAATAATTTACCTACTACTGACGTCAAACTTACCGGCCTATAATTTCCCACATTACTTTTAGAGCCTGTTTTAAACAACAGAACAACATGAGCTATCCTCCAATCCTCCGCGCACCTCACCCGTAGATACTGACATTTTAAATATATCTGCCAGGGCCCCTGCAATTTCAACACTAGTCTCCTTCAAAGTCCGAGGGAATACCCTGTCAGGTCCTGGGGATTTATCTGCTCTGATTTGTCTCAAGACAGCAAGCACCTCCTCCTCTTCAAACTGTATAGGTTCCATGACCTCACTACTTGTTTACCTTATTTTCATAGACACCTAGCCAGTTTCCTTAGTAAATACAGATTTAAAAAACCCATTTAAGATCTCCCCCATTTTTTTTGGTTCCATGCATAGCCGACCACTCTGATCTTCAAGAGGACCAATTTTATCCCTTACTATCCTTTTGCTCTTAATATACCTGTAGAAGATCTTAGGATTATCCTTCACCCTGACTGCCAAAGCAACCTCATGTCTTCTTTTAGCCCTCCTGATTTCTCTCTTAAGTATTTTTTTTTACACTTTTTATACTCCTCAAGCACCTTATTTGCTCCCTGTTGCCTATTCATGTTATACATCTGTCTCTTCCTCTTTCTCAGAGTTCCAATATTGTTTTAGAACCAAGATTCCGTATTCTTATTCACTTTGCCTTTAATCCTGACAGGAACAGACCAACTCTGCACTCTAAAAATTTCTCCTTTGAAGGCCTCCCACTTACCAATCACATCCTTGCCAGAGAACAACCTGTCCCAATCCACATTTTTTAGATCCTTTCTCATTTCTTCAAATTTGGCCTTTTTCCAGTTTAGGACCTCAACCCGAAGTCCAGATCTATCTTTATCCATGATCAAGTTGAAATTAATGGTGTTATGATCACTGGAACCAAAGTGTTGCCCTACACACACTTCCGTCACCTGTCCTAACTCATTTCCTAATAGGAGATCCAATGTTGCATCCTCTCTAGCTGGTACCTCTATATATTGATTTTTAAAATGTTCCCGGACACATTTTACAAACTCTAACCCATCTAGACCTTTAACAGTATGGGGGCCCCAATCAATATGTGGAAAATTAAAATCCCCTACTATCACCACTTTATGTTTCCTGCAGTCGTCTGCTATCTCTCTGCAGATTTGCACCTCCAATTCTCGCTGACTATTGGGTGGTCTATAATACAACCCCATTAATGTGGTCATACCTTTCCTGTTTCTCAGCTCCACCCATATGGTCTCGGTAGACAAACCCTCTAATCTGTCCTGCCTGAGCACTGCTGGAACATTTTCCCTGACTAGCAATGCCACCCCCCCATTCTTCATCCCTCTGCCTCTATCACGTCTGAAACATCTAAACCCTGGAACATTAAGCTGCCAGTCCTGCCCCTCCTGTAGCCAGGTTTCACTAATGGCTATAATGCCGTAATTCCATGTGTCAATCCACACCCTCAGCTCGTCTGCCTTCCCCACAATACTCCCGCATTGAAATAGACGCACCTCAGAAGATTATTACCACCACACACAACCCTTCTATTTGTGACTTTGCATGAGCTTTTAACATCATTTATTTTCACCCCTGCTCCACTATCTGCTCTGTTACTCTGCTTCCCACCCTCCTGCAAATCTAGTTTAAACCCTCCCCAATAGCACTAACAAACCTCCCTGCTAGAATATTGGTTCCCCCTGTAGTTCAGATGTAACCCGTCTCTCTTGTACAGGTCCCACCTGCCCCAGAAGAGGTCCCAGTGATACTGAAATCTGAAACCCTGCCCCCTACACCAGTTCCTCAGCCATGTGTTCATCTGCCAGAGCATCCTACTCTTACCCTCACTGGCACGTGGCACAGGCAGCAATCCGGAGATTACTACCCTCGAGGTCCTGTTTTTCAACTTCCTACCAAGCTCTCTGTACTCACTCTCAGGACCTCCTGATTCTTTCTACCTATGTCATTGGTACCGATGTGTACCATGACATCTGGCTGATCACCCTCCCACTTCAGAATGCCGTGCACGCGATCAGAGACATCCCTGACCCTGGCACCCGGGAGGTAACAAACCATCCGGGAGTCTCTGTCACGAACACAGAACCTCCTGTCTGTACATCTAACTATCGAGTCCCCTATCACTACCGCTCTCCTCCTTCTTCCGCCCTCCCTTGTGCACTGCAGAACCAGACCCAGTGCCAGAGATCCGGCTGCTGCAGCTTGTCCCAGGTAAGTCATCCCCTCCAACAGTATCCAAATCGGCATACTTGTTGTTGAGAGGAATGGCCACAGGGGAACCCTGCTCTGCCTGCCCTTTCCCCTTCCCTCGCCTGACGGTAACCCATTTACCCGTGCGTTGCTCCTTTGGCGTAACTACCTCCCTGAAACTACTACCTATTAACTCCTCATTCTCCTGAATGATCCGGAGGTCATTCAGCTCCTGCTCCGGTTCCCTAACGTGGTTTGTTAGGAGCTGCAGCTGGATGCACTTCTTGCAGGTATTGTTGTCAGGGAGACCGGAGGTCTCCCTGACTTCCCGCATCCTGCAAGAGGAGCATTCCAACATCCTGCCTGGCATTCTCTCTACTCTAAACGAACAAAACAAAACTTACCGGAACCTACCCTCGCCCCTGCCTGTTCACGCCAAAGCCTGTTGAGCCAAAGCCGTCCCACTCTGCTCCCTCTCACTCCGCTGCCCGCTGGATACGGTGGTTGCCTTTTTAAAGCTTTGGCACTCTACTGCCTGCGCGGTCCAGCCTCTTCTCCCCGAGCAGTATAAAAAACAATGGCTTCTCTCCGAGATTCCTTACTCCTTCACTCTCAGCCTCTAGCTCTGATTTTAAAAAGCTCCATTGTAGCTCCAACTCTGATTGGATGATGTGGATCATAATGTGTGAGTACTGTGCTTGACATAATTTCCTTTGCTTTTTGGAAAGCTACCTTGCACTGCTTTGTCAATTGTCATTTCTTCTTGATCTGTAATGTGGTGGAGCACAATAGCCGGGTTAGGCAGGAACCTGTTATAGTAATTGATAAATCCTGAAAAAGACAGCAATATTACACATTCTTTGGCCTTGGAGCTTGTTGCATTTCACTGTTAAGTATGTCATTGCCACAGGAGTCACCTTTTCTCCAGTATAAATTCTTAGTTGGATATCTGCAGGCTTCAGTTCAGTATCTTTGAAGTGCCTTTCAAACTCATTTTGTGAAATGACTGAAACAGCCAAGCTAGTGTCCAATTCCACATTAATTAATTTGCCATTTACTTCTGGTGTAAGCCACATTGCTTGTCTTTTGTTAGTTTTCACATTGCAAATCTCAAGAGTACACAATCCTGTGTCACTCCCATCGTTATCAGAGTTTTCATCAACAGCATGTAGATTAGTGCTCTTTTTGAAACTGCAGCTTGACTTTTTCTCTTCCCTGTACAGTCCATTTATTTTTGTCTGCTCTTTGTATGCGTCCTACTTTGTTGCATTTTCTACAAGTTTTGCCTTTAAATCTGCATTGGCCAGTTGTTTGTGAGCCCTGCCACAACAGTAACACAATTTGTTCAAGCAGGCTGGTTTCTGTTCAGACGTTGCAATTTTGTTCGTGCTCACTTTCATTCCTGATTACAACGCAATTGTATTTTAGCTGCAGTTTCCATTGATTCAGTGATTTCAACTGCTCTCTTAACTATCAGTTGTGCTTCAGTTAGGGACCATTTTTGAATGCTTTCTTGTAAGTTTCAAGTCAAGTCAAGTCACTTTTTATTGTCACTTCAACCATAACTGCTGGTACAGTACATAGTAATAACGAGACGTTTTTCAGGACCATGGTGTTACATGACACAGTACAAAAACTAGACTGAACTACATAAAAAACAACACAGAAAAAACTACACTAGACTACAGACCTACCCAGGACTGCATAAAGTGCACAAAACAGTGCAGGCAGTACAATAAATAATAAACAGGACAATAGGGCAGTAAGGTGTCAGTCCAGGCTCTGAGTATTGAGGAGACTGATAGCTTGGGGGAAGAAACTGCTACATAGTCTGGTCGTGAGAGCCCAAATGCTTTGGTGCCTTTTCCCAGACGGCAGGAGGGAGAAGAGTTTGTATGAGGGGTGCGTGGGGTCCTTCATAATGCTGTTTGCTTTGCGGATGCAGCATGTAGTATAAATGTCCGTAATGGCGGGAAGAGAGACCCAAATGATCTTCTCAGCTGACCTCACTATCTGCTGCAGGGTCTTGCGATCCGAGATGGTGCAATTTCCGAACCAGGCAGTGATGCAGCTGCTCAGGATGCTCTCAATACAACCCCTGTAGAATGTGATGAGGATGGGGGGGTGGGAGATGGACTTCCCTCAGCCTTCGCAGAAAGTAGAGACGCTGCTGGGCTTTCTTTGCTATGGAGCTGTTGTTGAGGGACCAGGTGAGATTCTCCGCTAGGTGAACACCAAGAAATTTGGTGCTCTTAACGATCTCTACCGAGGAGCCGTCGATATTCAGCAGGGAGTGGTTGCTCCGTGCCCTCCTGAAGTCAACAACCATCTCTTTTGTTTTGTTCACATTCAGAGACAGGTTGTTGGCTCTGCACCAGTCCGTTAGCCGCTGCACCTCCTCTCTGTAAGCTGACTCGTCATTCTTGCTGATGAGACCCACCACGGTCGGTGTCATCAGCGAACTTGATGATATGGTTCGAGCTGTGTGTTGCAGCACAGTCGTGGGTCAGCATAGTGAACAGCAGCGAACTGAGCACACAGCCCTGCTGGAGATGCTGCTCCCGATCCAGACTGGCTGAGGTCTCCCAGTCAGGAAGTCTAGGATCCAGTTGAAGATGGAAGTGTTCAGGCCCAGTAGGCTCAGCTTTCCAATCAGTTTCTGAGGGATGATTGTGTTGAATGCTGAACTGAAGTCTATGAACAGCATCCGAACGTATGTGTCTTTTTTGTCCAGGTGGGTTAGGGCCAGGTGGAGTGTGATGGCAATGGCGTCGTCTATTGAGCGGTTGGGACAGTACACAAACTGCAGAGGGTCCAGTGAAGGGGGCAGCAGAGTCTTGATATGCCTCATGATGAGCCTCTCAAAACACTTCATGATGATGGATGTGAGTGCAACGGGACAGTAGTCATTGAGGCAGGACACTGAAGACTTCTTCGGCACAGGGATGATGGTGGCGGCCTTGAAGCACATTGGAATGGTGGCACTGCTCAGGGAGATGTTGAAGATGTCAGTGAGAACATCTGCTAACTGGTCTGCACATCCTTTGAGCACTCTACCAGGGATGTTGTCTGGTTCAGCAGCCTTCCGTGGGTTGACCCTGCACAGGGTTCTTCTCACATCGGCCACGGTGAGACACAGCACCTGGTCATTTGTAGGAGGGGTGGACTTCCTCGCCGCCACGTCATTTTCCGCCTCAAATCGGGCGTAGAAGTTATTCAGCGCATCTGGGAGGGAGGCATCACCCGCACAGTCAGGTGATGTTGTCCTGTAATTGATGTCCTGGATGCCCTTCCACATGCGCTGCATGTCACTGCTGTCCTGCAAGTGGCTGTGGATTCACTGGGCATGTGCACGGTTTGCCCCTCTGATGGCTCGGGACAGTTTGGGCCTTGCTGTTATTAGAGCTGCCTTGTCGCCTGCTTTGAAGGCGAAGTTGCGGGACCTCAGCAGTGCACGCACCTCCACGGTCATCCATGGCTTCTGGTTGGCACGTATAGTGATGGTCTTGGACAGAGAAACATCATTAATGCACTTGCTGATGTAGCTGGTCACTGATGCTGTGCACTCTAAGTTGGTAGAGTCGCCATCGGTTGCAGCCTCCCTGAACATGTGCCAGTCAGTGTTCTCAAAGCAGTCTTGAAGAGCAGAGATGGCTCCTGCTGGCCAGGTTTTCACCGGCTTCTGAACTGGTCTGGAGCGCCTGATGAGCGGTCTGTATGCTGGGATTAGCACAACAGAGATGCTAAAACTAAACAACTCTCAGTTTATCATTAAGCCTGCTACTGAACTGAAATGGCAATGGTCAGACAATTTCTAAAATTCAGCAATATAAGCTGAAATGGATTTCCCTGATTTTTGGTTCTGCTTATGAAACCTAAAATCAACAATAGTTTTGGTTTTAAGTATTTCTGCATTACTTTCACAATATCAGCAAAGCTGGTTTTGTTGGAGCAGTCAAGCTTCTGAGCAAACTGTCTTCAGTATTCCTCAGTAACATTCTCTCAGTAACATTCCATTTGCTTCAAAATACTGCTCAATTTGTTCAGTGTACATTAGCCAGTTATCCGTTGTGCAATCAAATGGATTTCTTTCCGACATATCCAACCATTTCTCGTTTATTTATTATTATCACCCAGTACTCATTGTTTATGAACCCATAAATTTTGTCTGTTTTCTGCCTTTTTTTTAAAAAAACTCGACTCTTTTGTCCTTTCAAAGGGAAAAAAAAAATGTTTTTAAAAAAACTCAAACATCTTGTGCTTTATCAGACAGGTAGTCATCTCCGGTTCATTTTAAAACTTACTCCTTGTTTTGTTTTGTAACTCTGGAAACTAATCAAAAGAGAATCACTGGAGTGTGAGGTGTGTGTCTACTTCATTTTACATTAGTGAGGCGTGCAGTTAAGACATGGTGGCATTATGACATTCATATGCTATTTACATATAGTAAATATTGTAATGAATTATGTATGGCTTTGGGGTTCTAACATTTAACTGTCATTCATTCTTTGGGGCACTCTGTTTTTGTGGATGTTTGTGAAGAAAAAGAATTTCAGGATGTATACGGTATACATTTCTCTGACATTAAATGTACCTGTTGAAACCTATTGAAACAAAGAATGCTCATCCAAACAATATATTTACAATATTTGAAATATTACACACTACATATAGAACACTACAGCACAGTACAGGCCCTTCAGCCCTCCATGTTGTGCTGACCCATATAATCCTTAAAAAAAGTACTAAACCCACACTACCCCATAACCTTCCATTTTCTTTCATCCATGTGCCTGTCCAAGAGGCTCTTAAATACCCCTAATGTTTTAGCCTCCACCACCATCCCTGGCAAGTCACTCCAGGCACTCACAACCCTCTGTGTAAAAAACTTACCCCTGAAGTCTCCCCTAAACTTCCCTCCCTTAATTTTGTACATATGCCCTCTGGTGTTTGCTATTGGTGCCCTGGGGAACAGGTACTGACTATCCACCCTATCTATGCCTCTCATAATCTTGTAGACCTCTATCAAGTCCCCTCTCATTCTTCTACGCTCCAAAGAGAAAAGTCCCAGCTCTGCTAACCTTGCTTCATATGACTTGTTCTCCAATCCAGGCAACATCCTGGTAAATCTCCTCTGCACCCTCTCCATAGCTTCCACATCCTTCCTATAATGAGGTGACCAGAATTGAACACAATACTCTAAGTGCGGTCTCACCAGAGATCAACAGTCTCATCTCATCTGCCAACAGTCTCCTGCACTGTTCCAGTTGGGCCACCTGGCTACTTGGTAGCTTACAGCACTCGATATTGAAGTCAACAATTTCAGGTACTTTCCCTTTCTGTGTCTGCACCAGAACTGGCCTATTATTCATCTGTACTACAAATCCAATTTTGCTCTCTGATCCACTCGCGAGCTGTTTTCTACAGCTGTGAACGGCAGTTCACATATTATACATGTTCTTTTGGGTGTATTTTCTCTCCACCTCCACCCAGTTACTGTATCAACAATGACCTCACTCTATCAGATGTGTTTTTGTCCCATACTTCCCTCTCCCATCCTCCCTGCAATTTAAGAACAAAATCTTTTCTAACATTAATCATTTCTCTTTCCACATTTTCCACTTTTAGTTCAGGTTTCCAGCATCTACACTTTTAAGGTTTTAAAGTATGTTTCCCCAGTTATACACCATCAGATACCAAATCAGTGGCAATTTAGTTGTAGTTGATCTCAAGCCCGTGAATGAAGCTCTTCCGACTTCCTCCAGTTCTAATCTAAACAATGAAGGCAAGATCTTTATCACAGAACATCAAACAGCTACCGAAGGAAGGACAGCAAATACTGGAAACTCTGATCTGCTCAGCATATTTTTTTTTGGGATTGAGACGGTTAACCTTTCAAAGCCTAGACCCTCCATTAGAACTAATGAGAGAGATTCTTGTCACACTGGAGATGGCAGAACCTATAGCAAAAGTACAAACTTCTGGAGAGAAACTCTGTGGGTTAGGCAGCACCTGGCGGTAGGTGGAAATCAGTGTCAATGAAGGGTCTCAACCCAAAATAGAGGCTCACAATTTCAATCCTGGCCCACGAAGTTCCTCCTGCAGTTTGTTTTCCCGTTTGTCACAGTGACCAACTAAATCGAGATCTACCTGCAGATGGAGCTGTTGAACTCTCCCATCTCCACAATTTCCAGAGAATAAAATGTTTTTAAAAAAAATTGTTTTGTTGCTCTCTAATTTTTCTTCACCTCCTCAGCTGATTTGCTTGTTTGTTTTGTATTGCAAGATGTTTTCCCCTTCACTGACATCTCCATGCACTCTCTGACCCCGTTGTTATTCAGATCTACCCAACAAACTGCTCAGAGAATGCTCACTTTGCTAATGTCCCAGAATTACTTCCCACCTATGTCTCAGCCACAACTGATGCCTGTCGTGTGGTGCATTCCAGTTCCGTGAACTGTCTCTGCAGCCTGCATTCTCACAAGATATTTACTTGATCAGGCCTCAGCTCTAATCAGCAAAAGTCCTCACATTCATTACACTTCACATGGAGCCATCACCTCCTCCACACCCTGAACATACCATCTTTAGTTTTCCAACAAAAACTAGATATAAAATTAATCAAAACTTGCATTTTGTGTTATAATCCGTTTTCTTTAACCTGGTTTTAAATTCATCACATTTTATAGCCAAAAAGTAATTAACTCTAACCCTTAAACACACGATTCTTGAGACACTGGAAATCCAGAGCAACACTGCAATGTGCTGGAGGAACTTTCCCCACCATTTTGTGCGCAACACTGACCTTATTCTTTAAATTGCACTTATTTGATGCATGTTTTTATTTGATTCAATAACATATGGATCCAGAGCACAAGCTCTTTGCAATGAAGCTTCATTTAGATATAGCGTTTTGCTGCCGCACTGTTTCAACGTGTAGCATTGAAAGAAGTTGCAGATTCAGACAATTCCATGACAGCACAATCCCTCCCACCATCGAGGACATCTTCAAGAGTTGATGCTTCGAGAGGATGGTGTCCTTCATTAAGGACCCTCACAATCTTCTCATTACTGCCATTGGGGAGGAGGTACAGGAGCCTGAAGATTCACGCTCAACATTTTCTTCCCTTCTGCCATCAGATTTCTGAATGGTCCATGAACACCATCTCACTATTCCCCCTTTGCACTATTTATGGTAACTTACAGTAATTTATGTCTTGCACTGTACTGTTGCCACAATACAAATTTCACAAACCTGATTCTGACATCACAGGAAACTGAACATACAAAAAGATGGCTTATCACTGCACACAACGGGGTGTAAACTGGCAAATTTAACTCTTTCCTAGAAGTAACAGAGCTGCTGTTGCTAACAGATGCTTTCCCCCCTATTATTGAACTATTTTCTCTTCAGCCTTGTTTAACAGGGTTTTCTTAATATGCACGGAATATTAGAGACTGGCTCATAGAAAGATAGAAAACCTACAGCACAATACAGGCCCTTCAGCCCACAAAGTTGTGCCGAACATGTCGTCACCTTAGAACTATCCAGGCTTAACCATAGCCCTCTATTTTTCTAAGCTCATGTATCCATCCAGGAGTCTCTTAAAAAACCCTATCGTTTCCGCCTCCGGCAGCCCATTCAACACACTCACCACTCTCTGCATAAAAAACTTACCCGTCATCTCCTCTCTACCAATTGAATACCTGGTGAGTTGTTGTTACTCTCTTCATTGCCAAATTGTAGTTGGCATTGCAGCAATAGTTATGAAAGTATAATACTTCCATAAAATAAATACTAATAGAAGAGTGGGTCAAATATTTAAGTGTATGGTCATGCACTTTGGTAGAAGGAATAAAGATTTTCTAATGGGGTAAATTTAAAATTCAGAGGTGCAAAGGACTAGGTTAGCATTCATTTCATATAAAAGCATGGATATAATGCTGAGGCTTTATAAGGTATTGGTCAAACCACACTTGGGAGTATTGTAAACAGTTTAGGGCCCCTTATCTAAGAATGTGCTGGCATTGAAAAGTCCAGAGGAGGCTCATGAGAATGATTCTGGGAACAAAAGAGTTAACAGATAAGGAGCGTTTGATGTCTCCGGGCCTGAACTCCCTGGAATTTAGAAGACCGAAGGAGGATGTCATTGAAATCTAACAAATATTGAAGGCATAGCAGACACGGAGAGGATTCCAATAATAGGAGTCTAGGACCAGAGGGCATGTCCTCTGAATAGAGGGGTATCCATCTAGAGCTGAAATAAGAAGGATTTTATTTAGCCAGAGGGTGGTGGCTCTGTAGAATTCGTTGCCACAGAAGGCTGTGCAGGTCAAATCATTGGGTATATTTAAAGTGGAGGTTGATAGGTTCTTGTTTAGTAAGGGCATCAAAGGTTGTGGGGAAAAGACAGGAAAACGAGGTTGAAAGGGATAATAAATCAGTCGAGGTTTGGTTATCATTGATGAGAAACTTAAAATTAAACATAGATCAAAGATCTTGAGGCAAGTGACTTACAATGCACAAACCCGGGTGTCAGAATACTGTTGACAAACCTGACCAAGTAAAGCTTAAAGCATATTGAGGAAGCTCAGCGTCATCGAAGACAATGGAGCCTTTATCCCCAGAACATTCACTGTTCAAATTACTGACGAACTATTGCTGCAATACCAACCACATACCACTGCAAGGACTCTCCTTGGCATCTTTGATGTATCTCCAGTAATAATCACCATTCGCAAATTCCCCTCGCAGTCGCACGCTTTATCCTGAATGGAAAAGTAATTCTTCCTCCAAAGTCACTAAATCCAAACCTTGGCACTTCTCACCCAAAACCACTTTGGAACAACTAAAGCATAATAACTACAACATTCTGACAACCAGAATACCCAGTTAATAAAATATCAGTGATATCTATGTTTTGTGGATGAACTACAAGATGTAGTAACTATGCTAACCATTCTCTCAGAAAAATATTGACAGATAACATTATACACGGTAAGAATGATATTTAGTCTTGGCTGTATCAGTTTAAAAAAGTTCTGTATTTCCTTGGAACTCACCTCCCCTGACCCAATATGTCCCACGGTTTATCTTCTTTTAGGAAATGTACCTGCATACAACTACTTTCATGACCTTAGTATTAATATAGATGTACTTAATTGGTTATGAGACATTACTTGTAATCAGGGGTGTTGACCACTCATTTGTACACTGGAGACAATGTTTAGTGATATTTGCGAGTTAGCTATTGGCCAGGGCACCAGCTCCTCTTTGAATTGATGACATTGGACTACTTACATTTGTTCTCATTATGACCATCAGGGAGGAGGTTCTGGAGCCTGAAGCTTCACACTGTTTTATGAGCAGCTTCTTCCACTTCGCTGTCAATTTCTGAACGGCCCATGAATACTACCTCAGTTTTCTTCTTTTGTACTATTTATTTATCATTGTAAATTATATTAAGTTTTATGTCTTCCTGTTGCCACAAAACAACGTATTTCACAACATATATCAATAAATCTGATTCTGACATTCATCTGAGTGGGCTTTGATTTAATATCTCATCCTGAATACAGTGTCGTCTTCACAGAAGTCTTCTGCTTTGTACTCTACAGGTAAACTTGCACCACACAACAGTTCTGTCACTTTACTATTGAAAGGATGTTGAGGCTTTAGAGAAGGTGAAGAAGAGTTTACCAGGATGCTGCTTGGTTTAGAGAGCATGTCCTATCATGAGAGGCTGGAAAAACTTGGGTTGTTTCCTTTGGACTGACAGAGGCTGAGGGAGATCTGATAGACGTTAATAAGATTATGAGGAGGAGGCACAGAGTAGACAGAAAATACCTTTTTCCAAGGGTAGAAATGTCTAATGCAAAGGGCAGGTATTGAAGGTGAGAGGGAGCAAGTTCAAGAGATGAGTTTGTTTTAAACTCGGAGAGGCGGGTGCCTAGAATGTGCTCCCTGGTGTGGTGTTAGAGGCAGGAACATTAGGGACTTTTAAAAAGCATTTGGATAGGCATATGAACATGAGGAACACCGAAGGATGTGTAGACAGATGAGATTAGTTTGGTTGGCCATTTCATTACTAATTTAACAACACACACAAAATGCTGGTGGAACACAGCATCTAATGCTGCCTGGCCTGCTGTGTTCCACCAGCATTTTGTGTGTGTTGTTTGAATTTCCAGCATCTGCAGATTTCCTCGTGTTTGCTCATTACTAATTTAATTGGTTCAGCACAACATTGCAGGCCGAAGGGCCCTGTCCTGTACTGTTCTGTTTTATGTTAACATCCTGAGCCACTGCCTACTTGAATATTGCATCTTTAATAATTCCCTAATCCTTGGCACCCTGTTGGTCTTCGGGATAGGGTCCTGTTTGAAAAAAGCTTTGCTGGATCAGGAAGGATATCATATACTGGACGTGGATGGTTAAAGTCAGGAAGTTGTGTGCAAAAGGGGAAATAAGACATAGGAATAGAATTGGGCTGTTTAGCTCATCAAATCTGTTCTGCCATTCAATCATGGCTGGCTGATCCTTTTTTTCCCTCTCTTCAGCCCAACTCCACCGCCTTCTACCCATAACCTTTGATACCATGGCCAATCAAGAATTTATCAATCTCCACCTTAAATACAACCAGTGACCTGGCTTCCACAGCTGCCTGTGGTAATAAATTCCAGATCCACCACTCTCCCGCTAAATAAATTTCTCCACATCTGTTTTAAATGGGACACCCCTCTAGCCTGAGGTTGTGCCCTCTTGTCCTAGAATTGCCACCATGGCAAACATCCTTTCCACATCTACTCTGTTCAGGCCTTAGACCATTAATAAGATCCCCTTTCATCCTTCTAAATTCCAGTGAGTACAGGACCAGAGCCATCAAACATTTCTCATGAAAACCCTTTCCTACCCAGACTCATCCCTGTGAGTCTCCTTTGAATTCTCCCAAAGCCAGCATATCTTTTCTTAGAAAAGGAGCCCAAAACTGATCACAATACTCAAGGTGAGGCCTCACCAGTGCCTTATAAAGCCTCAGCATCACTTTTGAAGAGGTGGACACACTCAGAATACAGGTTTTGGACAGTAAATGGGTGACCACTAGGAGTGGTAAGGGGATTAAGGAGTTATTGCCACAGGGGAACCCAGCAGTAACTCCTTAATCCCTGTACCACCTCTTCAAAAGTCTCATCTATATTATATTCAGCCTCTCCAATAATCCCGAGTACATCCAGCTCCAGCTCTTTGACCTGGCGCTGAAGTTGGGTGCACTTCCCAGAGAAACAATCATCAGGGAAACTGTCAGGTATCCTGAATTCCCAGATCTGACAGGACCATTCCATCCTGAATACTCTGCCCGTGCATGTCAAAGATGGTTGAGCCAAAGCCTTCACACTATCACTGGCACACTCAAATAATGGCTGCTCCACTTGAACCCACCCTTTTTTTATTTGCATCTGAGATTAGGCTGACACTTCCACTCCTGCTCAGCCCATAAAAACTGGCCTGCCCAAATCACTCCTTTTATCCTCTCTCTCCCAGCTTCCATATTCCCAAATTCTTCATTCACATACAGTATTAGTGAAATAGAAACTATTGTGCACAGAAGCAAAATACTCAATGTAGAGGGACATGACTATATATTTTAAAGTATGGGAAATAACATTTAAAATCATTAAAAGGTAATTGATTCCATTTTGCAAAAATGGCTTAAAAGGTTCTTTCATAAACTGAATTCTAAATTAAAGCAGGTCAGGCAGCATCCGTGGCAAGAGAAACAAGAGGTTCAAACTGATAATCTTACATCAGATATTTCTAGTGCTGTTTATTTCAAGTTTCTGTTTGCATTATTTTAATTTTGGATGTTATTCAGCTCACTGATGTATATTTGAATGAGTTCTATTAGACTGATCACATTCAAAATTCTTGTCAGGATTCACGATTAGACCTCATGCCAATCCACCAGGTTTACGCAGAGAATTTGTTAACGTTGTCCTTTACATGTAGCTCCAAATGAACTGTGAAGATCCAGGATAAAGTAAAAGTAACAGATATGTTGCACCGAACTTCCACTGCACAATCCAACACCTCTCAATTATCAGTGTCTTTTCAGAGGCAGATGGGCTGCAATCATGAATGAATAGTTCTGGAGAAAGAAAAATGGCTGGATGTGAAGATTTTCCAATGGATTGGAAGATTATTAAGCGGCAGAAGTCTATGCAGAGTAATGAACTTGTAAGGACAAGGCAACATCTTCAGGGGAGGTGGACAGTTGGGTTGACCATGACTGTCAACAAAAAAACAAAAGTGGGTAGGAGGAATCTTGGATGGAATGATGCGGGAAGGTAAACCTGATGGCAGGCAAGAGAAGTGGAGTAAGAATGGACAAGCAGGGCTTTATAGTTTATCATGACAGGTTAGCATTGCATGAAATACAATTGCAATGCAACCTGTGCACATTCACAGCTTCACAGTCAGCCAATAGTGGAAAAAGCCACAGATGTTTTAAGACCATAAGGATTATAAGAGCATAATTAAGCCATTAGGCCCATTGAGCGGGCCTTCTATATTCCTCCAATTCTATCCTCATACTCACAAGTCAAGCATTTCAAAAATTATGAAGGATGTTAACAGAGTTGACAGAACAGACTTCTTGTAAGAGTTCAAAACTACTGGCCATTAACACAGCAGAAAATATCAATAAAGCTGGTGATGGAGAAACATAACCAGATTGCAAGTAAAATGTGGAACCTGGAAAGCATGTAAGTGGGAGAAATAGAAAACATGCACATCAGGTCAAAATAAATAGAAATTTGAGAGAAGCATAGATATATATGCAGGTGTAAATGAATTTTTTCTGTGCTGAAGTGCTTCCCCAAAAGTATTTCCCACAAAGTAACCTATGGAAAATTGAGGACACATGGAACACCTCTACCTTAATTCAAAGCAGATGACCCGGTTGGAAGCCTGTATAGATGTTACAATGACTAAACAATTCAGAAGCCATTTTTAAGGTAAATTAATGTACTGTGGTGCTTGGATTAGGTTCTGTATCAAACATTCTTCCGGGAGCGGAGCAAAGAGACTGGAATGAGCAAAAGAGCTCTATATTTGTAATGTGAAGTTATGACAGAATACCCATTGCCAAAAGCAAATTTAGAAATGAATTTTACTATTCCCAGAGCAACATACACAAAATACTGGAGGAACTTTTGGCTTTTGGCACATTGGCCTTCATAAATCATACTGAGTTCAGGAGTTGGGATGTAATGTTGAAGTTGTATAAGACATTGGTGAGGCCTAATTTGAAGTATTCTGGTCACCTAACTATAGGAAAGAGGTCAGTAAGATTGAAAGAGTGCAGAGAAAATTTGGATAGGTACATGGATGGGAGGGGCATGGAGGTCTATGGTCCCAAAGCAGGTCAATGGGATTAGACAGATTAATAGTTTGGCATGAACTAGATGAGCTGAAGGGTTTGTTTTTGTGCTGTAGTGTTCTATGACCCTATGAACTCAGTAGGCCAGGCATCATCTACTGAGAGAAATAACGAGCTGATGTTTCCGGCCAAGACCTTTCATCAGGATTTTGTGTTATGGTGCTGTTCTCATTTATCACATCAGAGTTAGGCAGGAAATACAGAATAATTTTTAAAAACTCAGCTCAAATAAAAAATTAATTACATTGCAGGTACACATAAAAGAGGACAAGGAAACAATTATGCCCTACTTAAAATGTTTAATTTTGTGCATTTATATGTAATGACTGCAAAACCCTTTTCAGTGTTTCTTAACTAAAGATTTTGTTGGGCACATGGCAATGTTAATGCATAGTAGTGTACCATTCCAAAACACGTTTCATCATTTTATTACAAAGTGCTTAAACAGCCACTTTATAATGAATATATCATGTAAAATATTCTCAATAATTTGAAATCAGACTAAAACATTTGTTTAAAAAATGACAGAGATTAAATTTGTGCTTTTGAGCTCATCTCTGTACTTTCCCCTGCCTTCTACATCATTAATGATTTAATTTTCTCTTTTTTAAAAAAAGTTTCTTCTCTCTATACACTTTGGAAACAGACCTTCTCTAGCCGTTTACTTTTAAAAAAACTATTTAAAACTTTCATTAATTAATCTTGCTTATTTACATGTACTGTTCTTTCTAAAAATGTACATTTGCTGTTCCAAATATTGCAGTGTTTATTGCTATTGTCACCTTTTCGTAACAAAAAGGACAGGATAAAGTGAAGAATGGAAAAACAGTAGCTTATGTTTAAACTGTGACTGTAAATTGTGCAGTTTTTGATATAGATTCTGCTGTTCGCAGGAAAGTCTTTCCTTAAACTGAAAATAACCAAATTGCTATCAATGGCATGTAGAGCTCTGTTGAGTCTTTGCATTATCTATGCTTTATAATGGTCCATCACTTAGAAGTCATACTGACCAGCTATTATTCAGAACATGGCTTCACATGTTCATTATGTACTAAATGTGAACACTATAAAAATCTGTGTGAACATAAAACTAGCATACAATATCAGACATACACGGACAGCATGTATACATTTCCATAAGAACTTAGAAGCTGAGAGTACTGTTGTCATGTACAGCAGATAACAAGAAATGATCCACTGGCTAAATGTTACACAAACTATAAAAAAAAATTGCATTCTTTGATCGTGGTAAATCATAAGTAATAATCTGGGTTATTGGAAAGGTAAGTGTGAAAGGAAGCATGATCTCATCGATGGCTAGTTCTTCACACCTAAGGAGTAAGACTTACAAACATTAAAAATAAAACAAACTTTCTCTTCATGAAACTAATAGGCCGGTGCCCACCAAGTTACATACAGACCTAGGAGCATGGAGGTGGTGCTGCTGTTTGGCAAGTGGCTTTGGTAGGCTTTCAGTACCTGCAAAAAATTCCCTCTGGAAGCACTTAGTGCTCTCTCTCAAGGTTAAGGCATATTGCAATTCTACATAATAAATACAATTAAAATTTACAATATTAAGGTAAGGCATCAAATTAGCTTTTCTGTAATCTGGGACCAAGTACTGTGCCAGGTAATCAGTTTGTTTAAAATGCACACGGTTTGGTCAAACACAGTAATTTTTGTTTTATCAGCAGTCAAGACAGAAGCTGCCTTAGGCCAGGTGAGATCATTCTGTAGTGTCATCAGCTGATAGCACCTCATACTGCAGTGGTAACAGGGCAGAGAAAGTAGTTTTCAACCTAGCCCAAGGAATGACTTTTTTTAATAACACCCTCTCCTATTTAAGGCAACTACCATTTATAAAGTGAACAGATCATATTAAGAAGAGAGTTTCTGCAGTACAGTTACAAAGAACAGTGCAAGTCTACAATGGAATTTTCGGGCACTGGCCACACTGAGCACAAACAAGGTGATGTTCAGGAAAGGAGAACTTCCCTGGTGGTTGAAGAAGCAAGAGATCCAAAGTTGCCACTCGCTGTTCTTTTAGAGAGCTTCAGTTGCATGAAACTGGAGGACTACAGATAGCACACACTGCCATCTCAAACAGGGCTTTTCTCTGAGCTACTGTCAGCTATGAATTCACAGTTTTTACTCCTTGAAAGTTTGCTTGCTGCAGTTAACACCAATCTGCTATGTAGTCAAAGTCCTTGAACATTCCCTGCTCCTCCTCAACCAGAATCCTTGGTTCCCGGGGTGGTGTAAGAACTGGCGCCTCTGAGGTAAATTCTTCATCGAAGTTGCTGACGTCTTCCCGGTCTTGGATTATGGGCTGGAATGGAGGTTTTACTTTCTTTGCTAACAAAGCATTCCAATCAACAGCCTGCAAGAAGAAATATTAATGGGAATGTTCAATAAAAATGTCCACTACAGCGTTTTTGGTACAGATACAACATTGAGAAAGAACAGTGAATAATTCTCTGATCAAGTGAATTATAAAATGTATGCAACTCTCTTGGGCAGATGGGGCTCGTACTGGCTTGTGTATCACATCGACAGCTGGGACACAACTTCCATGGTTGAGCCTGATCAATGGATGGTCCCAATGTAACTCCCCAACCCTGAGCAACACACACACAAAACAATGGAGGAACTCAGCAGGTCAGGCAGCACATGGAAATGAATAAACATTTGACGTTTTGGCCGAGATACTTCATCTGGACTGGAAAGGAAGGTGGAAGAATCCATAAGAAGGGGACGTACAAGCTGGAAGGTGTTAGATGGAAAAGGTAAAGGGCCGGAGAAGAAGGAATCTGATGGGAGAGGAGAGTAGACCATGGATGAAAGAGGAGGAGGAGGCACACTGGTGGAGGTGATAGGCATGAGGCAAAGTGTTAAGAGGGAGGCGAGAGTGGGGAATTGAAGATGAGGGAAGGGGAGGATGAGAAATTACAGCGTTGGAGAAATCGCTGTTCTTGCCATCAGGTTGGAAGTTACCCAGATGGAATACGAGGTGCTGTCACTTTAACCTGAGTATGGCCTCATTGTGGCAGTAGAGGTCATAGACCTACATGTCAGAATGGGAATATGGATTGAAATTCAAACAGTTAGTCAAGGGGAAATCCTGCTTGCTGTAGGTGCAGTAAAAGTGCTCAACAAGGCGGTCCCCCAATCTATGTCAAGTCTCACCAGTGTAGAAAAGTCCGCATTGAGAGCAACAAATCCAGTCGCCAACCCCAACAGATTCATAGGTAACGTGTTGCCTCACCTGGAATGACTCCTTGGGACAGTGAACCGAGGTGAGGGAGGAGGTGAATGGGTACCTTCCACTTGCATAGATAAGTGCCAGGAGAGAGATTAGTGGGGTGGGATGAATAGATTAAGGAATGATACAAGGGAATCTTCTGTAGAAAAACGAAGGGGGAGGAGGTAAAGATGTGTATGATAGTAGGGTCCTGTTGAAGGTGGCAGAAGTTGGGAGAATGATGCTCTGGATGCAGGAACTCATGAGCTCATCCTCAGAAAGGAACTCTATCCCTGCTAAGGTGGCAGGAAAATGGGGGTGATGGCAAATGTTTGGGAAATGGAAGAGATGTAGGTGAGGGCGGCATCAATGGTGGAGGAAGGGAAACCCCGTTCTTTGGAGAAGGAGGACATCTCTGATGTCCTGGCAAAGAAAGCCTCATCCTGGGAACAGATCTGGTGGAGATGAAGGAACTAAGAAAAGGGAAAGGCACTTTTACAAGAGGCAGTGACCAGAGGTATTGTTAAAATAACTGCGGGAGTTGGTAGGTTTCTAGAAGGCACAGGTAGACAGTTTTTCTCCAGAAATGAAGATAGAGAGATTGGGCAGAGGACAGAGGTGTCAGAAAAGGACCAAGTGAATTTAAGGGCAGGGTGAAATTAGAGGCAAAGTTGATGAAATTGATGGGGCCATCTATTGTATCTGGTGCTCCCGATGCGGCTTCCTCTACATTGGTGAGACCTGACATAAACTGGATGACTGCTTTGTTGAGTGCCTTCAGTCCATTTGCAAAAATGAGGATTTCCCAAAGGCCAACCATTTTAATTCCAATGCCCATTCCAACATGGTGGTCCATGGCCTCCTCTACTGCCATGATGAGGCCACTCTCAGGCTAGAGGAGCACCACCTCAAATTTTATCTGGGTAGACTCCAACCTGATGGCATGATCATTGATTTCTCCAACTTCCAGTTATTTCTTCCTCTACCCCTTCCCTCTTCTTCAATTCCCCACTCTGGACCTTTCTTGCATATTGTTCTTACTAACCTATCACCTCCCCCTGGTGTCCCTCCTCCTTCCTCCCATGGTCCACAACCCTCTTCTATCAGATTCCTTCTTTTCCAGCCCTTTACCTTTTCCACCTTTTGCCGCCAGCTTCTTACTTCATCCACCCCCTCTCACCCGGCAAGCCTGTATTCCTCCCTCCCTCCACCTTGTTCTTATTCTGGCTCCTTTCCCCTTTCCATTCCACTCCTGAAGAAGGGTCTTGGCCTGAAATGCAAGTTTATTCATTTCCGTAGATGCTGCCTGACCTTATGAATTCCTCCAGCATTTTAGGTGTGCTGCTCTGGATTTTCAGAACCTCTTGTGCTTATAACTCCCATACTCTTTTGTCTTGTTCAATGCCCGTAAACTGATTGTAACTTTCAAAGGCTCAGTTCAGTATTAGTGCTTCACAACTTGATTCCTAGTAAGTACAGCCATAAAACTGCTGCAGAAACCTTCTGGTGGCAAAACTTCTGCATTTCTATGCAGTAGTCAACACCTACAAGATAATCATGCCATCACAGAATTGCTAGTAGTTTTCAGCAAGTTTTAGATCACTGAGGCAGATTTCTACATCGAAAGTCTGTTAAAAGGTTAAAGTGATTGGATAGAAGATCTAACCAGCAGCATCAAACTGTCATTGAACCCATGTCCATTTCTATATCTTGTACATTTAAGACTACAATCTCCCATTACTTTAAATGTTTAGGTCCTTTGTATGTTATCCAATATTCATAGGTAGAGCAACCTTCCTGGGTTCTAACTTACATTTCCTAGCCACAGCAGAAATGCAGCCTAGAAGTGAATACTGGAAGTACTTGTACACTCAGTGGCCACTTTATTAGGTACACCTGCTTGTTAATGCAATTATCTAATCAGCCAATTGTGTGACAGCAATTCAATGTATAAAAGGATGCAGACATGGTCCAGATATTCAGTTGATATTTAGACCAAATACCAGAATGGGGAAGAAATGGGATCCAAGTGACTTTGACTGTGGAATAATTGTTGGTGCGAGACGGGGTGGTTTGAGTATCTCAGAAACTACTGATCTCCTGCGATTTTCATGCAGAACAGTCTCTAGAGATTACATGGTGCAAAAAAAACACACACACAAATAAACATCCAGTGAACAGGAGTTTTGTGGGCAAAAGTTTCATGTTAATGAGAGGTTAAAGGAGACTGGTTTGAGCTAACAGAAAGGTGACAGTAACTCAAATAATCCCACATTACAACAGTGGTGTGCAGAAGAACATCTCTGAATGTATAACACATTGAACCTTGAAGTGAATTGGCCAGAACAGCAGAAGATCACACTGGGTTACACTCTTGTACCTGATAAAATGGCCACCGGGTGTATACAAAACACCTTAATCTGCTCTAATGCTACTTGGGGAACATGTATAGGAATATTTGCAGAACTGAGAAATTACAAAACCTTCCAGAGCATTTTTCATAGTAGCAAAACTGGCATTAAACTTTGTATAATGTCAAGCAAATATCCTATACACGAGAACTATGGGAAGGAAGGATGGCATCTAATTCAGGATTCACAATAAAACAGAAGTATCACCTCAAGTTTGAAGTCTAACTTCAATGCAGCTTTTTCATACTGAATAAAAGCTTGGGAACATAATCTGTCCTTTTGTCATTTCACCTAAATAGACTTTGGAAATGTTATTCAACTGTTTACCAAGACTGTTAAAGCAGACAGTGGTGTGTTAATGTAACTTGTATTCTGATACAATTGAATGGTTTGTTCCCACAGCCTTTGTTTTATACTCCCGAGTGTTTGGCCAGTTACAATCTAACCTAGAGTTTTGTCCCCTGATTCATCATAATAAACAATCACATAGTCAGTACTTTTAGAATCACTTAGAGCCACATGAAATCACTGTGCCCAGCCACTACCTCTGTTCCACTTTTAAATTTTATTTAGAGATACAGCACTGTATCGGGCTCTTCTGGCACAGCAGGCCCGCACTGCTCAATTATACCCATGTAACCAACTAACCCACAAGTGTTTAGAATGTGGGAGGAAACCCACTAAAAGGAAACCCCTGGAGAATGAAAAACGCTTGCCAGCAGTGTGAATTGAACCCTGATCGGCGGCACTCTAACAGTATCATGCTAATAGCTACACTACTTGTATATGCCACTTTCTCTCAAAGATTACAGAATTTGAAAAGCACCAAGAAAAGCCCTTACTCTGAAGAATGTTTGCTTCTTTACATCTTCTGCGTCTCTTTCGCTTGCTCCCAGGCGTCTCTCTGGATTCCTTCTAAGAAGCTAAAAATGACAATAATGCTAATTAGTGTTTAAATAACCTCTTTGCAGAGACAGATCACTGGTGCAAATAAATTACTGTTCAACCTGATCTTAAACAAATGATAATGAATTGGTTTTTGAAAGTGGACCTTTATCTGAATGGAAATGTTGTTCTTGAAATGAGATCTATACTATAAACACAATACTAATTTCAACAACTCTAAGGTACCACAGCCACAATAAATTTGCATTATTACCCGGTGACACTCAAATCCACTGTGATGAAGTGCTTTGAGAGGTTGATCATGACTGGAATTAACTTTTTCCTGAGCAAGGACCTGGACCTACAATTTGCTTACCTCCACAACAGATCTACAGTGGATGCAATCTCACTGAGCTTTGGACCACCCAGACAACAGAAATACCTATGTCAGGCTACTGATTAACATTACAGCTGAGCATTCAACACCATCATCCCCTCAGTTCTAAACAATAAGCTTCAAAACCTGGACCTCTGTACCTCACCATGGAAATGGAAGTAGCATCCATCTTTAGGGATTCTCACCATCCAGGACAGGCCCTGTTCTCATTTCTACCAACAGGGAGAAGGTATAGGAACAACATGCTCAACGCCTTCAGAACAGCTTCTTCCCCTTAGCCATCAGATTTCTGAACAGATAATGAACCCAAGAACAATACCTCAATATTCCTCTTTTGTATTAACTATTTCTTCATACTGTAACTTATCATAATTTGTTATGTCTGTATAGCTACCAAAAAACAATTTCCAAACTAATGTCAATGACAATAAATCAGATTCTGATTCAGTTATATGAAGTGTGCATTATATCTTCTATATGTGAAATGGCTTACAACAGTAAAATATTACACACAGCACGTGAATGACCACAATTTACTTACTTCAACAGATCTTTCATGATCATAATGCTAAACATCTGTCACATCTCATTTCAAAATCAATATTTTATCCCCAGTTCTCTAGCTCATTCAAGTTAAAGAACTTATTTTTATAATTGTATGTAATGAGATGATATATCAACTAATTTTCCAGCAATGTCCACCACTCACATAGAAAGGATTTTTTGAATCTATGATTTCAGTAGGAACTTGGGGGTCATAACACTTACTGAGAAACTAATTTCTTATCTATTGAATTTGGTATGTTAGTAAATGACAAATCTCAATGTTAACACATGTCACTAGTATTTAACAGTAGGTTACATTACAACTTTTAAGTTACTGGAAATGGAGCTCCTGTTCATGTTATACTTCATAGACAAGCTTCCCTGACACTATACATGCTTTAACAAATTAAAATCCTGGAACTTGAGTATGGTTAAATAGTTCTTGATACACAAAAGGAGATTAAATAAGAGAAGGACTCTTCTGGCTGGACCTCTTCTGAAAATGTGTGATCGATGGACTCAATTAATTTTTGAATACTTGTTTCAAGTTCTAGGTCAAGTTTTTTGTCATCTGACTGTACATATATACATCCAAACGAAACAATGTTCCTCCAGACAATGGTGTACCCACAATACATATATCACACACAGCGTGTAAATGACCACAAGTAAGTTAATAAAATATAATTCAAAGTGCATGTAGTGCACAGCACAGATAAACAGTAAATAGCTCGCTGTGCTAGTAACAAGATGTCAGTGATGGTAGGGTATCCATTAGTCTCACCGCCCGAGGGAATATTGTGTTTAAATACAGGAAGTACTACACATAGTAGATATTTACGAGCAGCTTTGCTGTTCTAAACAAATTATTTATTTCTTGGCTAATCATATGATGAGGTAATACAGTGGAAAGGAAAATCAAAGACAACGATAAAATTTGTAAGAATCCACATAGTAAATGAATTGAGAGAAATACAAGCAGGAAGGAATACTGGAACAAAACAATGTATATATGATAAATGAAAAATTGAACTTTTATACCTGTTTCCTTCAAGCACAGCTATCTTAATTTTAAAATGTATCTGCATAACTTTAGAGCCCATCATTTAGTTTGATGACTGCAAATTCAATGTTTGAAAATCTAGGAAACAAATATTGTAGACATATAGTTCTGAAAAGCTATGCCAAAAGAAATAAAAGGATTATTGATCCACTGGGATGGTATACCTTTCTATATTTCTCAAAATAGTTATGTATTTTCTTAAAGGAATTACTGAGACATACCCTTCTCATGATGGAGATGGAATCTGTGGATAGGAATCTTGGATATCGCACTTCATCATTCACAATGCTGTCAAAAACTTCTTCTTCGTCATCACCAGGAAAAGGTGACTAACAAGAGCAGAAAATAGAGTGTAATCATTTATTGCTGAATATATAGTGGATTTAAACAACAGTCTTCCAAAGTGCTCTTTCTTACCTCACCGACCAACATCTCATAGATAAGAACACCCAGTCCCCACCAGTCTACCGCTCTTGTGTATGATGTCTCTGTCAGCACTTCTGGAGCGAGAAATTCAGGAGTGCCACAAAATGTACTCGTTCGATCTCCAAAACCCATACCTGAAGTTAATGATGACAAATGAGCCAATCATTTGTAGTTAAACATATTTTGGAGTGTGCAGTTATATAATTAAAATTATCTTAAATAACAGTACACAATAAATTGAGTCATTCAAGAAATATACTTCTGAATTCACAGTTGTACAGGTTCTGAATAGTATATTGCAGACCATATAGAAACATGTTCTGAATGCAAAACTAATACCCGAGGGGGAACTGCCAGCAAAAGTAGTGGATACATGTTGATTGCAATATTTAAGAGAAGTTTGGATAAGTACATGGATGGGAGGGGTCTAGGTATAGGTCGATGGGATTTGGCAGACTAACAGTTCAGCACAGACTAAAGGGCATGATTCTGTGCTGTAGATGATTTTAATTATAAAAACGTTACAGCATGAGTTTTAATTTGGGATCATAATACATATATAAATTATGATTTGCATAATGAGAACAGGCCAATTGAACAAACTAATAACATAAGGCATTTTGCCACGGATCAATTATTGTGCTAACATGTGGAGAAATTTCAGGAACAGTGAATTTCAAGAATTTAAGTACCTACCCTCCTTACAAAGACCAAAGTCTGCAATCTTGACATAGCCGTCACTGTCCAACAACAGATTATCTAGCTTTAAGTCTCTGGAAGATGACAAGATATGCATTAAATCATTGTCATTATACATCTGCTGAAGATGTGGAAACAAATCCATTGCCATTCAATAGCACTGGGGTTAAGAGGACAGGAGTAAGAGCAAGGAACAAGTTGTTATTTTCTCCTGTTGTAAAGTTCAGATAGCCACATGTATATTGATGGAGATAACTTTAAGCACAAGTTCATCTTTCCATTTGAACTTTGCCAAATAACGTCAAGTTGAAATAGATTAGAGTGCTGTTTATTTGCCACTGAAAGACACACTTGATCCACTGCACACATCCTTGCTCTTAAAAAAGGTCATTTGCCCGAAGTGCCCATGCTGCAAATTTGATAGTTATTCAATTAATATCACTCCCATGCTCTTTTTCCTCAGCCTTGCAGCTTTGCCCTTCAAGTGTTCATCTAATTACTACTTACCAGTGAATCTACTTTCAATAGTGTGCAACGGAGCACAAATCCCCATTTCTGCCAATTACTTTAAATTTACATCCTCAATTTTCCTACTTTTCCACAACTGAAAACAGATTCCATCAAATCCATTCAGGAGTTCCAACAACTTTATCAAGTCTCCTATTAAACTTCTCTGATTAAAGAGACACTCCCACTTCCTCTAGTCTCCACAGAATGGCAGCTACTCAATTAAATCATTTCTGGAATCACTTCAAAGCTTTACCATCCTTCCTATAGTTCAGAACCAGATACAACATCACATGGAAACCAATTAGTCATAATAACAATTCAATATTACTTTCTTACATTTGTATATTTTAATCCAAGCAGGGTTCCAATATTTTTTTAAGACAGACTTTTCAATTTGTTCTCCCACTTCAAGAATTTGTTCACATGCTCACCCAGGCCTTTCTGCATATCCATCCTTATTTAAATTGCACCATTTAATTCACATGGTCTTTCCTTATTCTTCCCATTGCTCAGTACAAATTTCATTGGCCACACATTTTTCTACAAAGTTTGAAATTATGCTTAAGACATAAAAAGGAGCAAAGGGTCACAATTTAGGGGATCGTTGCTTCACTATTTAACTTTGGTTGTAAAAACAATCATTTTCTTCTCCTTCCTGCCAATTAACCAATTTGAAAACTGTGTTACTACCACTCCTGTATCTCACGAGCTTTCATTTTGTTAATGACTATATTGCCAAATGCTTTTGAACTTAATCAACATAAAAAGTTCATCTGCACAGCAGTAATCTTCACCAACCTCATCTCTTATAAATTAGTAAAACACTACCTTTAATAAACCACAGCATCTCTTTCTTTATTTGCCTACAATTTTGCAACTAGGAAATAATTTTGTCCCAAATATTGCTTTTGAAGGCTTGCTTATCACTGAGGGTAAAACAAAAGTTGCTAGCCCCCACTTTTTCTCTTTAACCTGGTATTTCAATAGTCTGCAACGTCTGCAAGGATATCAGCAATCAAGGGATTACTCTCAGACTCCAACCAATACTAATCCTTTTTTCTTAATCTGGAGACAAAATTTACTGTTAACAGATTACATTTGATGACAAATGCTCAGAGAAAGTCTGTAAAGGTCAACTGATAAACATATATTCAGTTTCTGGGTTAAAATTAGAATATCAGGAGGAACTACCAAGCAGTAATCTCATCAAAGGATTCAAATTATATTATCTGAAAGGCCCAAGATAACATTACCAATTCAATTACTTCCAAATACCTGTTACAGGCTTTCATTTGTTCTAGGAATGTAAAGCTGCTGCAAAGCAATCACATATTTTTGCATCAAATAATCTTAGTAGTGCATCACCCTTCCCCCAAACCAGATTCTGCCAATGCACTGTTTACTTTCCATGTACGTTAAGCTATGTTTAGTGATCTATATTTGAGCAGTGTTTAGGAAATTGGCCCAGTAGTTAAAACTGCAATTTGCAGAGGTTTATCAAGAAAGCAAATTTATTTTGTCAGCAATCAAATGTGAATATTCAACAGTTCTGATATTTGGAGTAAAGTGTATCATTAATTTTGCACTTGTTAATAAGTTAATAACAAACCAAGTTATGTAGTTTGGGAATGCTAATGAGGCTATGACATAACACCAAGAACTGTAGGGTCTTCGGAAGGGAAAGAGGGGCCTTGTAATACAAGTCTTTGGATTCTTGAAGGTGACAACAAAATAAGGTAACGTAGTTAGGAAAGCATATGAGATCCTGGTCTTCATTAGTCAGGGGACTGAATACAAAGTTTAAAAAAGTTTGAAGTAAATTTATTATTAAAGTACATACTGTTTATGTCACCATATAATACCATGTGATTCATTTTCTTGCAGGCATTCACAGTAAATACAAAGAAACACAATGAAATCAATGAAAAAATGCACAAGACAGACAAATAACCAATGTGTAAAGGACAACTGTGCAAATGCAAACAAAAACAAAAATAAATAAGCAATATATATGGAGAACATGAGATGTAGAGTTCTTGCAAGTAAGTACATGGGTTGTGGAACAGCTCAGCATTAGGGGTTTGAATACAAAATACAGTAGCAGGAGGTTATGCTCCAACTTTATAAAACCTTGGTCACACCTCAACTGGAATAGAGCGTGCAATTCTGTCACCATGCTGTGAGAAGGATGTAAAAGTGCTGGAGAGTGTGAAAAGATTCACCAGTGTGTTGCCTTAGAAACTGGAGAAACCTCGTCTGTTCTCAGGGAGCAGAGGAGGTCAAGAGGGGACATGATTGAGTTATATAACTGAGAGTTATAGACAGAGTGCAACAAGCTTCCTCATAACTAAGGAAGACAAGACAGGAACACACAGATTTAGGGTACAGGGAAAGAAATTCAGGTGGAATACCAGGGAACCACTTTCGCCAAGGGTGAGAAGCACCTGGAATGTACTTCCGAAACTCGGCTGCTGACAGCATTTAAGAGTGTTTGAAGAGATGAGCACTTAAATTGCTTAGACATAGAAGGGTGTGGACCAAGTGCTGAGAGTGAGTGAGTGAATATGGAAGGGTACCCACTGTTCAGCATGGATGAGTGAGGCCAAATTGCCTAGAATGATATATGACTCCAATATTATTAACAATGAGCTGGGTGGTGCCACTTTTTGGACTGGAAGGGCCAGTTCCACACTACATCTCTAAATAAAAATATATAAAACTGTTGTGTACAGTTGGCCTTCCTGGGGAAAATGTACTTAGAAGTGGAGAAGGAAAGACCAACTCAGCAGGTCTGAAAAAGATCACCATCCTGGACAGTAATTGCTGTTCTCCATAGATGCTGCCTGACCCACTGAGTATTTACAGAATTCTCTAATTTCAGATTTCCAGCAACTGCTGTTTTGTATCTCAGTTGTTTTCCCCATTTATCATCTATTTACACCTCCTCCACACAAATCAGCAGAGATTCACAAACCTCAGCACCCTCTCCTGACCAGCACAGCTACCATTTTAATCATTTAGTTTCCTGGTCTCCAGGCTCTCCTTACCCTTTCAATCCTGCCTCCTCCTCTGAAACTTAATACACAATATTTCATCAGTCTGAAAAATCAGTTCCATTTGTCTTTAGAGAATCTTTCTTAGATCTATTTCTAACAATTACAGTGGCATGTAAAAGTTCGGGCACCCGTTCAAAATTTCTGTTACTGTGAATAGCTAAGCGAGTCAAAGATGACCTGATTTCCAAAAGGCATAAAGTTAGATGACACATTTCTTTAATATTTTAAGCAAGATTACTTTTTTATTTCCCATCTTTTGCAGTTTCAAAATAACAAAAAAGGAAAGGGGCCCAAAGCAAAAGTTTGGGCACCCTGCATGGTCAGTACTTAGTAACTCCCCCTTTGGCAAGTATCACAGCTTGTAAACGCTCTCTGTAGCCAGCTAAGAGCCTTTCAATTTTTGTTTGGGGGATTTTCACCCATTCTTCCTTGCAAAAGGCTTCTAGTTCTGTGAGATTCTTGGGCTGTCTTGCATGCACTGCTCTTTTGAGGTCTATCCACAGATTTTGATGATGTTTAGGTCGGGGGACTGTGAGGGCCATGGCAAAACCTTCAGCTTGTGCCTTGAGGTAGTCCATTGTGGATTTTGAGGTGTGTTTAGGATCATTATCCTGTTGTAGAAGCCATCCTCTTTTCATCTTCAGCTTCTTTACAGACGGTGTGATGTTTGCTTTCAGAATTTGCTGGTATTTAATTGAATTCATTCTTCCCTCTACCAGTGAAATCCTCCCCCGTGCCACTGGCTGCAACACAAGCCCAAAGCATGATCGATCCATCCCCGTGCTTAACAGTTGGAGAGGTGTTCTTTTCATGGAATTCTGCACCCTTTTTTCTCCAAACATACCTTTGCTCATTGCATCCAAAAAGTTCTATCTTAACTTCATTAGTCCATGGGACTTGTTTCCAAAATGCATCAGGCTTGTTTAGATGTTCCTTTGTAAACTTCTGATACTGAATTTTGTGATGAGGAAGCAGGAAAGGTTTTCTTCTGGTGACTCTTCCATGAAGGTCATATTTGTGCAGGTGTCACTGCACAGTAGAACAGTGCATCACCACTCCAGAGTCTGCTAAATCTTCCTGAAGGTCTTTTGAAGTCAAACAGGGTTTTGATTTGCATTTCTAGCAATCCTACGAGCAGTTCTCTTGGAAAATTTCCTTGGTCTTCCAGTTCTCAACTTGACCTCCACCGTTCCTGTTAACTGCCGTTTCTTAATTACATTACGAACTGAGGAAACGGCTACCTGAAAACGCTTTGCTATATTCTTATAGCCTTCTCCTGCTTTGTGGGCATCATTTATTTTAATTTTCAGTGCTAGGCAGCTGCTTAGAGGAGCCCATGGCTGTTGATTGTTGGGACAAGGTTTGAGGAGTCAGGATATTTATAAAGCTTTGAAATTTGCATCACCTGGCCTTTCCTAATGATGACTATGAACAAGCCATAGCCCTAACAAGCTATGTAACATCTGAGACCTTAATAAAAGTTATGAGAGTTCAAATCTCTTCGGGTGCCCAAACTTTTGCATGATGCTCCTTTCCTTTTTTCACTCTAAAATTGTACAAAACAAAAATAATAGACTAATCTTGTTTAAAATGTTGAAAAGAATGTTTCATCTTTAACTTTATGACTTTTGGAGATCAGTTCATCTCCTACTCACTTAACTATTCACAGTAACAGAAATTTTGACCAGGCGTGCCCAAATTTTTGCATGCCACTGGACATCTTTGTTTTTCAATTAATAAATAATGGTCCTGTTACTTACCTGTAAACTATCTTGTGTTCATGTAAATACTGCAAACCAAGGACCACACATGCAGCGTAGAACCTATCACAGAAAAGTTGAAAATTACTGTAAGCAAAAGCACACTTTAAATTCAACTGCACTCTCATAAAATATGCTAATTAGAAATTATTAATGCATACTACACTCGTTCTCCTTTGGAAGTGCTTTTGCTTTCAGCTCTTGCAAGCTGTGCCAATACCAGGCAAAACTCTTCACCTGCATATCTACTCAGGTTCTCAGTTTCTCTATGAGGTCTGAATGAGCACTGGAAGGTCAGTCAGAAAAACGACCGCATAAGGACGCATTCTGAATCTCCTGCTCAGCCTGTGATCTTGACTTTAAGAGAAGAGGAAGAATTTTGTGAGCTGTAGTCTGATTGTACACTCAAGATGAGATTTACTGACCTGCCCCGGACTAATTCTGTGAAAGAAGGATATCCTGCCATTCATAAGAAAGCAATGAGCATTTTGTTCCAGTTTTCAGCTTCTTACATGTGTGAGCAAGCTTTTTCTTGTTTAACAAGCATCAAGAGCAAGGATAGAAATCATTTCCTTTCAGTTGAAGGTGAAATCTGTGTGTGCTTATCTCAAGTTCGACCCAGAATTGAGTATTTGTGCACCAATAAACAAGCACAGGTTTCACGTGCTGGGCCTATATTTGAGCTTGATCATGCCAGTTAATAGGAAAACATTTTTTCAAAGTCTTGTATAAAATTGTGTCTCAGGCGACATTTTATTCATATTGTGCTGGCTTATGGTTTTTAGTAACTTTACTATTCGACATTGTCAATACATTTTCATGCTGTAAATAGCATCAATTAAAATCAATTTACAACCTTTATTTAAATTAAATCTACCGAGCCTACCTTTAAAAAAATTAAATCCCATTTTGGCTTAAGCCAGTTATTTAACAGAAATTTATTCTGCTTGTCTTATGAGTTTTTAAAATATATGAAAGGGAAAGAAAGATTAATTTCAAGAAAGGTAATCTAAGCTTAACAACCCATTTTTTTCAAGAAAGGCTGGCTAAAAATTCATTCTCTACTCAAAAGGCAATTACTTTTGGATTATTATATCTACACCTTACTGATCATGCTAACATACGGTGAGCTGTGGATATAATTTTATGCAGGGGTTCCCCAAGACCTGAAAATTATTTCAAGAGTTCCTCCAGGGTAAAAAGTTTGAGAAAGGCTGATCTAATATTTACTGAGCAACCTAGTGACCAGTCTATTGTCACTGATTAATGGAATGTTGGTTAGAAAAATCTCCCGTCACCTCTTAACAAGCTTAGTGAGGATGGGCTTGCCTTCTAAATGCCACTACAAGTCGTTATTTTTCCTTTCACCATTCTGAACAAATCAGCACTAAGGTAAACACCAATTGACGTTAGTAAATGATCGCAAAGTATTTCCCAGAGTAGAAATGTCATGTGATAGAAGGACATAGCTGTAAGGTGAGAGGAGAAAAGTTGAAAGGACTAAGTTTTCTTTTACACTAAGAATGGTAGGAACCTGGAACGTACTGCCAGGGGTGGTGGTGGAAGCTGACAGGATAGGGATATTTAGAGGCATTTAGATAGGCACATGAAAATGTAGGGAATGAAGGGATATAGATGTGCAGAGAGATATGCTCAGTTTAATTTGCCATCATGGTCAGTCCAGATATGATAGGTTGTAGGGCCTGTTTCTTTGCTATTCTATTTTTATACAATAAAACTGGGAATTAATCTTGCAAGAAAGATTTACATTAAATATTTAAAGGTGGAATAGACACTCAAATGTTCCGCAAAGCCAGACATACATAAACCATGCACCAGAAGTCAGTATTAATACTTACACGGCCCTGGGTTCGGAGAACACATCAGCATGAATGTGCATCATCAAATCTCCACCTGGCGCATACTCCATTACAAAACATACATGATCTTTGGTCTGAAAACACGCAAAGAGATTGACCAAAAACGGATGCCGGACGCTATTCACAGTCTCAAATATTCTTTTCTCACACATAAGGCTACAAGTGAAAAAAGAAAAAAAAACCTTAAGTTTTGCATTGAGGAATGAACAGAATTCAGACAAAAAATATTCATTTGCTATTGCAAAAATTTTAAAATGCTATTAGTTTCAAATGTACATTTATTGTATAACTAAAAGTGTTTTTCATCTGTACTTTAAATAATGTTGCCATAATGGAGCTAGTGCTCAAATTCAAGCCTAAAATCTATGAGTGGATCTATAAATTATAGGCAAATGTTTGTTTCACTTTAAGTAGAATTATGCAAAAACAATACTGATTTAAAAAATGTAACCACAGAAAACAGAGTAAAAACAAATGTCCATGTTCAGCACAGAAGATAGCACTGGATGATAATCAAAGAAAAAAAAACTTGTTCTAAAAAGAAATACAAGTTCAAATTTAATTATCATTCAACCATACATGAATACAGCCAAAGGAAACAATGTCATGAGCAGGCTACAGGGCCAAGATGCAAACACAGTACCAACAATTATACACAGCAGAAGGCACCAATAGCGCATATAAAAAAGCAAACACATAAGATAGCAGTAAATATAGTCACACACAAATAAATATAGTCCAAGTTCCTGAGTCCATGAATGTTGCAGCAGTCTGCAGTTGAACACAATATGGCTTGTCTGCTGCTGAGTGAACACTGGGGTCAGTTTGGATGCAGCGTCATACCACCTCCAGTGGCGTGCACCAACTCCAACATCTCTTTTCTGGGTGGCTATAAACAGGTGATACCACGGCTTGAGGTTTAGTCCTCGCCTCGACTGAGGTCATGCAGCTCTCCTGCAGTCCGCCCGCCAATAAACCAGTGAATCATACTTGCATCATTCCACATTAACAATGCAAAAACAAAGTCTTGTAATCACAAGTGACTAAGTCCATCACTTGCTGTTGGACTGCGCACCGCCTTTCACTGCCAACTCCTCTGACCCCTCCCTGACGCAGGCACACCACACGATCCACACCAAGTCCAGATCCTTCAGTTTCTCCACCAATGAGTAAATCGTTGATGGGGTAGGCCTGCAATACTTTAAATTCTTAATGTCCAGCAGGGTCTTGCTATCGTTAAAAATGGTTTTAAAAAAAAAGACATTAACACCTTTAGTTGACTCTGTAGAAGCTGCTATGTCTGAGCACACTGCCATCTTACTGGAATACATTTACTCCAGGTTCACCACGGCAACATGAAAGACTTTTCCTTGAGATGTTAGAAATAAAGGCATTCACTAATAATAGAGAATAGTGAATCAAAATCAGATATATCACTGGTTTAAATGACATGAAATTTGGTGCTTTGCAGAAGTACAGTGCAAAGACAAAAGAATTACAATAAACTACATAAATAAATAGTGCATAACAAAAAGAATAACCAAGTAGGGTCCACAGGTTTATAGATCATTCAGAATGGTGAGGGAGGAAGAAGCAGTTTCTAAATCGATGAGTGCAGGTCTTTAGCCAGGGAGTGGTAAATATCATTACCACAGATGGCTGTGGACGCCAGGTATATTTAAAGCGGAAGCTGATAGGTTCTTGATTAGTAAGGGCATCAAAGGTTAGAGGAAGAAGGCAGGAGAATGGGATTGACAGGGATAATCAGTCATGGTGGAATGGTGATAAAGACTTCATGGGCCAAATGGCCCAATCCTGCCCCTATGTTTTATGGCCTTCAGGCTCCTGTGCCACCTCCTTGAAGGTGGCAACAGCAATGGACTCAGGAAGACTTCACTAAACATTATTACCCCCTTTCATCAAACAACTGACACTCTGCATAAATAAGGTCACTACAGGCTTACCTATCGACCTCATCACGAGCTACAATATCTCCTTTCTTCAAGGCCTTTATTGCAAACATTTCACCTGTGACTTTATATTCCGAAAGAAGAACCTGTGTTACAAACAAATTACAGCTTGAGTGTTTATTCTTCCACACCAAACTACATAAAATATATACTGGCATTTCCCATCATTTTGTATTACCTTTCCAAAATGTCCCCTGCCAAGCACAGCAACACACCTGAAGTCCAGAAGACTAAACTGGAATCTTTGCGGTATTCTGGAGAAATAAGAAATGAAAAACTGTGATATATCAAACCTTAATCCTGCTAACACACACAAAATGCTGGAGAAACTCTACAAGCCCGGCAGCATCTATGGAGAGGAATAAACACTTGATGCTTTGGGTCAGGACCCTTCATCAGCATCTGGATAACTTCAAGACAGGTCATTTAAATACTTCTTCAATCTGCAGATATAGATCAGATGGAAAGTGTAATAGGATGTAAATCAGATAGAAAGTTGGGCAGAGCATTGGCAGATGGATTTTAATTCCGGCAGCTGTGAGATCAGGTGGTGGGGTGGAGATACAGTGATGCTAGAAAGTTGGCGAACCCAGTAGAAGTTTCTCTATTTCTGCATAAATATGTCCTAAAATGTGATCAGATCTTCACTTAAGTTCTAAAACTAGATAAAGAGAACCCAACAGAATAAATAACACATAAAACATTATTCTTGTTCATTTATTTTTTGAGAAAAATGATCCAATATTACATGTATTTGTTGGAAAAAGTATGTGAACCTCTGGGGTAATGCTTTCAACAAAAGCTATTTGGAGTTAAGTGTTGCAATCAATGAGATAAGATTGGAAGTGTGGGTTGTAGAGGTCCCCTGCACTATAAAAAAGATACACAAAGTCAGGTCACTGACAATTTGCTCCTCTCAAGAAAGATGTGTTCATTCGCATCATGCCTCGATCAAAACAACTTTCAGAGGACCTTAGAAGAACCGTAGAGATGCTTGAAGCTGCAAAAGGCTACAAAAGCATTTCTAAAGACCTGAGTGTTCACTAGTCCACAGTAAGAGAAATTGTCCTTAAGTGGAGGAACTCAGTACTGTTGCTGCTCTCCCTAGAAGTGGGCATCCTGCAAAGATCACACCAAAAGCACAATGTGGAACGCTGAAGGAAATGAAAACGACCCCAAGACCTGCAGAAATCTCCAGACCTTGCTAAAGTCTCTGTTCATATGTCCCCTATAAGAAAAACACTGAACAAGAAAGGTGTTCATGGAAGGACACCATGGAGGAAACCACTGCTCTCCAAAAATTCATTGTTGCACATCTCAAGTTTGAATATCTGGATGTTTTACACCACTTCTGTGATAGTGTTCTGTGGACAGGTGAGACAAAAGTTGAACTTATTGGCAGAAATGCACATTGCTCTGTTTGGAGAAAAAAGGGCACTGAACACCAGCACAAAATCTCATCCCAAACGGTGAATAGCAGCATAATAGAAGGAGCATTATGGCTTGGGGCAGGACCTGGACAGCTTGCAATCATTGAGGGAACAATGAATTCAAAATTGTATCATGACATCATACAGGAGAATGTCAGGGGAGCAATCTGTCACCTGCAGTTTAATAGAAGTTAGATAATGCAACAAAACAATAATCCAAAAGACAAGAGTAAATCAACAAGAGAATGGCTCAAAAAGAAGAAAATTTGTGTTTTGGAATGGCCAAGTCCAAGTCCTGACCTAAATCCTATAGAAATGTTGTGGAAGGACCTGAAGCAAGCAGTTCATGCAACCAGTTTAAGCAGTTTTGTAAGGAGGAATGGCCTAAAATTCCTCCAAACTGATGTGCAGGACTGATCAACAGTTACCGGAAACATTTGGTTGGAGTTATTGCTGTACATGGGGGTCACACCAGTTACTGAAAGCAAAGGTTCACATACTTTTTCCAACAAATACACGTGTAGCGGAAGGAAGGAGCACCTTACACCTCCTTTGGTAGAGATGTACAGTGGTGCTTGAAAGTTTGTGAACCCTGTAGAATTTTCTCTATTTCTGCATAAATATGACCTTAAATGTGATCAGATCTTCACTTATGACCTAAAACTAGATAAAGAGAACCTAATTAAATAAATAACACAAAAAGCATTATATTTGTTCAGTTATTTATTGTGAAAAATGATCCAATATTATAACTGTACGCGCAATGAAACTACTGGGTACTCGCCATATTATCTGATGTTTGGGCGCAAGGCAAGGTTGCCCATTGACCTTTGCTTTGGGACCGACAAGGGTGACGTACCACTGAAGACTTAACTAAAGTATGTGTCTGACATGAGAAGAGAGTTGAAAAGGGCTTATGAATTAGCTGGGGTCGCGGCTGCTCAGCAGAATCAAGAGAATAAGAGAAGGTATGATCAAAAGGTGAGGTTCTCCCAACTCCTGCCGGGAGACAGAGACCTCATAAGGAATTTGGGGCTACCTGGAAAGCATAAGTTGGCGGACCGCTGGGTGGCTATGCCCTATGTGGTGGAGAGTCAGATGCCAAACCTACCAGTTTTCTGGGTGAAACCAGAGGATAGGAATGGGCCCGTCAAGATTCTCCATTGGAGAATGCTAAGCAGGTGCTACACATTACACACTTGGGCAAGGTGTAGCACCTGCTTAGCTCTCCAATCAGGTTCGTGTGGTGGATGGTTGTATGAGCAGCTGGTGTATATCACAAGTGTTGGTAATGCAACTGCTGACACTAGGCAGACAATCTCTGAAAAGTATTGGTAATGACTGAGGTCACTTGTCTTGTAGAGACACTGCCCAGAAGAAGGTAATGGTAAACCACTTCGGTAGAAAAAGTTTGCAAAGACAATCATGGTCATGTGAATAGCTCAAAAAGAGGAAAATTTGTGTTTTGGATTGGCCAAGTCAAAGTCCTGATTGCCTCCATAATACAAAATGGCACATAATGATGGTAACAAAATGTGAGGTAATGCATTTTGGGAAGTCAAATAGATTGGATATGCAAACATTTGGAGGCTAAGAAATATGGATGAATGTTTGGAGTTTAAGTCTATGGTTTACTGTAAGTGGTAATAGAGGTAAATAGGTTGATGAAGATTGGCATATAGCCAGATACACTTACTATGTTTAACAGGCATTTAGACAAGACACTTAAGCAGGCAAACCTAACATGGACAAAGGAGATTAGTATACAAGGGCAGCAAGGTTGGCATGGACATTTTGGGACAAAGGACATATTTCTGAGCAGTACAACTCCATGATTATAACAAAGAGCTATTGCTAATAAAGCACTTGAAAGTAAGCACAGTACCGTTTATCTTCTGGCTGTGGGAGTGTTCGAAATTCTAGTTCTTGACGGGGTCGTTCAGGCACAGATATTCTATTGTTCTCAACATTAGAAACAATGTTGTTTCTATCATTCAGAAAATCAAAAGTTGAGAGTGCTTCCTGCAAAAGACAAAGAAAATCAGCATTATTTCAAAATTTAGAAAACATTACATAAATGATTATGCAACATGGGAATAGAAAGTGTATCAAAATGTCTCCTAATATATATTCATTTGTGAGTCGAATTGCAACACTGGTGTTATTGGACTCACCAACCTCAAAAAGAAAAGTCTGTACTTGGCTTTTTAAAATAGGTAAGCTTCCCCTTTGAATTGTCAGGTAATTGAAAATATGGAAGAGAAAAATCAGTAAGATTGCTAGAACTATGAAATCAATGGTTAGGGCCCAGTGAATCATTGTAGGTAATTCTGTGTACTGTACTTAAAGGCGTAGACACAATAGGAGAGATTTACTGGGATGGATGATTTTCAATTATATAGAGAAGGCAGAGCATGGGCTGTGCCCAGCAGACAGAACATGTTTAATAAGGAATGGTTGAGCAAACAACGGCTTTTTTCTTTGGAGTGAAGGAGGATGAGAGGTGACTTGATACAGATAAGAAACAAAGATAGAGGGAACAGCTACTGCCTTTTTCCCCAGGATGGCAAAAGTTAAAACAAGCGGTCATACTTTCAAGATGATGGAGGAAAATTGAGGAAGGATGCCAGAGGCAAGTTTTTTTCCTCCCCCCACACAGACAGTGGTAGGTGTTGAGGGTGATGGTACAGGCAGAGACATTGGGGATATTAAAGACTTTTGGATAGGCGCATGGATGAAAGAAGCATTGAGGGCTATGTGGGAAGGAACAGTTGTAAGTTAAAAGATCAGCGCAACATTGTGGCCAAGGGTCCCATACTGTGCTGTTATGTTCCAGACTGGATCAAGAATACCCTGCTATAGAAGGTGATGCAGAACTGACTCTGTAAATAAAGCAAAAAGGGAACAGGACAGATTCTTGTGGAGATCAAAAACAAAGGGTTACAAACAAAAGAATGTGGGACTAAGTATGACTACTCTTTTGATGAACAACACAGTCACACAGTAGAAATGCCTTCATTTGTGATACTCCTTTCCCTTTCCTTGTGGCTCACAGATGACTACATTTCAATTTAAATAAAAGCACATCGCTCATTCATCCTCTCTTCCTTCCACCCAGAACCTGACTTGAGACAATGGAGTTGAATTTGAATTGACTATATTTCTTCCATCCTTCACATACACGAGTAAAAATCTTTACGTTACATCTCTGGCTGAATGCACAATGCGCAATTTATAGTAATTCCCAATAAATATTATGTACAACAGTCAATGTAGCATAGAAATACAATTGTATCAGCATGAATTAATCAGTCTGACGGCCTGACGGAAGAAGTTGTCCTGGCTTTTATGCTGCAATACCATTTCCCAGACAGAAGCAACTGGAACAGTTTGTGGCTGGGATGACTCAGGTCCTCAATCATCCTTCGGGCCCTTTTTACGCACCCACCTCTGTAAACGTCCTGAATAGGAGGAAGTTCCCATCTACAAATGTGCTGGGTTGTTTGCACCACTCTCTGCAGAGCCCTCTGATTAAGGGAAGTACAGTTCCCATACCAGGCAGTGATGCAGCTAGTCAGAATGCTCTCAATTGTGCCCCTGTAGAAAGTCCTTATGATTTGGGTACTCATGCCAAACGTCTTCAACCGTCTGAAGTGAAAGAGACGCTGTTATGCTTTTTTCACCACACGGCCGGTATGTACAGACCACGCGAGATCCTCGGTGATGTGTACGCTGAGGAACTTAAAGCTGTTCACCTTCTCAACCCCAGATCTATTTATGTCAATAGAAGTTAGCCTGTCTCCATTCCTCCTGTAATCTACAACCAGCTTCTTTGTTTTTGCAACACTGAGGGAGAGGTTGTTTTCTTGACACCACTGTGTCATTTGTTTCTGTTAAATCAGCCTGGATAGTCCATCTCAGAGGAAAGTGAAAGGCCTTCATTATCCTCCACTCTTCATCATATCATGTTCTAGAGTCAATCTGGAAGCAGACCTTCAGACCTTTACAAGACAATGCAAATTTTTGTTCCAATAACAATGAACACTGATTTATAATCTATTTCATTCCTTCAAAACAGGGATTGCCTTTGTTCTATTACTCTTGGTGAATAATGCTAATTAAGTCCTTACAATGCAGAAGATCCAAGGGCAATAAAACAAAGGAGCATACCAAGGAAAATGTGGAGGCCAAGTTGTTGGGTATATTTAAAGCAGAGGTTGATAAGTGCTTGAAAGGGCATCAAAAGTTACAGGGAGGAGGCAGGAGAATGGGATTTAGAGAGCAAATAAGTCCTCTATGATGGAATGGCACAGTAGCCTCCATTGGCCCAAAGTCCCAATACTGATCCTGTGTCTTATGATCTAATAATTGTTCAGCAGGCAGAATAATAGCTCAACATGAGTCAAAGGGCCTGTTCCTGAGCTGCAATGTTCTATAACCCAACAAAAAAATAAGCAACTCCTACAGTTGTAAAAAGCAGCTTAGAAGATAAGGTAACTGATGAAATCAAGCCTTTCCCTTTAAACAAGTTTTTCGGGTTCCTACCTGAACCCCATCTGGGATCCTTACTTCAGTTGTGGTTCCTCCATTTTCTCCAAGGGATGAAGCTCGTGGTGGCGTGAGTGGAGGTTCAGATTCAAAATCTAGTTTTCCTACTGGCAGATCTCTGAAAAGTAATGCAGTACACAAATTCAGTCACATGCCACAGCCTTCAGACACGCAGCAAAATGCAAATTAAAGCAGCAATGTTATAAACAAGTGACAAAAAAAAGAACTACAGTTGCTAGGAATCTAAAACAAAGAAAAAATACCGGAAACACTCTGCAGGTCAGTCATCAACTACAGAAAAGAGCAAATGATTCACGTCAAAGACCATTTCTCAGAATAAAAGATACGCTTGTTTGATAATAATCCAATTTCTAAATTACCTTTGAATGCTAAAAACAAAGCCATTTAACCTTCTGCATTCAGACATCACTAATGTGCCACAACAAGCAAATAGACTGTATGATTCAAACGTGACCACTCCAACACCTAACAACAAAACAAATTCACCCCCTTTGTCAAAGTCCAAAATATGAAAGTTCCCAGCTCTTTAAACACTTCAAGTACAAAAGCAGCGTTCTGATTGGGCATTTTCCATTTCAAGGAAGCCAAGGACAGAAGGGAGCTGTTGAAACAACTAACGTAAAGAGTATTCATAAGGTAGCAAAGTATATTTAATGTAGAAAATTATCCTATGAAGTTGAAAATGCTGAATAACAAAGGCATCCTCTTGTAGATTAAATAGTAATTAATTGAGGTGTTTATGATATCAAAGCAGTTGATCAGAAAGGTACCAAAATATCATTAGATGGGCAGAGCTTAGAGGGATATGGGCCGAATACAGGAAATTGGGACCAGCTGACTGGACACCATGGTCTTGTAGGGCCAAATGATCTACATCTGCATTGTACTGCTTTATGATTCTGTGACAGCAAGCAACTATTCTACTTTCAGGAAGACCAGTCGAAATCAGGCCTAACAAAATTCAAATTAAGCCAATGGGTTCCCATATAAGGAAATATGTCTTCAAAGGACAGTGAAACTCCAGAACAGAGGCCTTCAAAAGCTGCTGCACGTAGATTAGAACTTAGAACAGTATGGAACAGTAAAGTAAGTCACATGTACACTGAAACATCGAGACATACAGAGAAATAAGTTGTCTTGCGTCACCACCCAACACAGTTAAGGATTGTGCTGGCACAGCCTGCAAACGTTGCCATGATTTCAGAACCAATGTAGCATGTCTGCAACTTACCCAACCATGTGTCTTTGGATTGCGGGAAGAAACTGGAACACCTAGAGGAAACCCACGCAGTCATGGGAAGAATATAAACTCTTCAGAGGCAGTGGTGGGAAATGAACCTTAATTGGTAATCACTGACACTGTAAAGCGAATATACTAACCACTACGTTACCCTACCACCCAGTACGGGTGCCTCAACCCACAACTGTGTGCTGACCTAGAGTCTTACTCCACGATCAGCCTAATCCTTCCCTTTATAACCTTAACGTTCCATTTTGACTACATCCACATGTCCATCAAGGAGTCTGTTACATATTCCTATTAATAAATGAATATTTTAAAAACTGAGGGCTTGAATGGCCCTCTCTAGTTCTTATGTTCACTCCTTTGTAAACAGAATAGTCTCTCAGAGGGTAATGCAAGTTTGAAATTCTCTTCCCGAGGATAGCTGGTGGTTACGTTAGTAGATATATTTAAGGAACTGAGGGTTACAGGCAACAGGCATGCGTAGGACAGCACAGATCAGCCATAATCATATTGAATGGAGCAGCAGGTGCAAGGGTACTGGTAAACTACTCCTGTGAACTTGCAGCAGTTAAGAGGGGCTCACAAGCCAGAACTCTTCTTTATGCATCAAATGGTCACTAAAACATATTAGGTTTATTGATGGCATTCATGGGAGATAAGCTGTCAACTTTATTTGGCAAGGCCTCTGTGCAACTCCAGACCCACCAAAAATATGGTTGATTCTTAGAAACCTTCTGATATGATGCAAATGATTCACTTGTATCGCAACCACACATTATAGAAAGGTTAAACCCAAATGAACCATGGAGCATCACCCTAGGCACCAAAGCAGAGATGGCAAAGTTATTTCCAACCCTGTCGTACATACAAGATTTCCTTCATAAACATTAGAAGAGCAGTTCGACAGACTTATTAAAGCAAGAGTATGACAGTCTTTCTCACAAAATTATACTTGGCAGAATAATGTTCCAGTGCAATGTCTGGGTATGTTTTGTCCAACAGCACAGCCTCACCAGGGGTGGCATCATAAATGTACACAGGCATCAGATCCAACAAGGCAAGACCTCCTACTGATTATATCAGAGTCAGATTTAAATTACATGAAATTTGTTGTTTACCGAAACAGTCATAAAAATGTACTAATTTGGTGAGGGTCCAGAGGAGGTTCACAAGTATTATTCTGGGAATGAAAGGGTTAACACACGAGGAGTGTTTGATGGCTCTGGGTCTGTACTTATTGGAGTTTAGAAGAATGAGGGAGGGATTTTATTGAAACCTATCAAATATTGAAAGGCCTAGATAGAGTGGATATGAAGAGGATATTTCCTATCGTGGGTGTGTTGCATTTTGTGTGTGTTGCTTTGGATTTCCAGCATCTGCAGATTTTCTCATGTTTGTGATTTATTGCTCCATTACGAAGTCTCTTCCAGAGATGCCTACACTGAAGAAGTTTAATCCTTCCCTTCGACAGGAGTTCAGTGAAACCCTCTCTCACTGCTCCCCGTGATATTTCTCCTCCCGTCCCCCCAGCTTATTCTGATTTCTCCCCTTCCTTTCCAGTCCCGATGAAGCGCCTTGGCCTGAAATGTTGACTGTGTACACTCTTCCTTAGCTGCTGCCTGACCTGCTGAGTTACTTCAGCATTTTGTGCATGTTGCTTTGGAATTTCGACATCTGCAGAATTTTGTGTGTTTGTGATTTCCTATAGTGGGTGAATCTAAAAATAATGTTCCTTCAGAGCAGAAATGAGGAGGAATTTCTTCAGCCAAAGTGGTGAATCTGTAGATTTCAGTAAGATCCCCCTCATTCTTCTAAACTCCAGCGTGTACCCATCAAATGTTCCTCATATGTTAACCCTTTCATTCCAAGAACCTCCTCTGGACCGCCTTCAAATCATTGCCACAGATTGCTGCGGAGACCAAGTCACTAGGTATATTTAAAGCAGCGTTCTTGATTAGTAAGAACATTAAAGGTTACAGAAAGAGGGGAGTATAAATCAGCCATGATGGAACGGTGGAGCAGACTCAGTGGGCCATATGACCTAATTCTGTTCCTATATTTTATGGTCTTACAAACACTGGTCTTGCCAGTAAAGCATGGATCTCAAAATATGAATACTTAAAAAAGAAACATTAAGCACACCAATTAAAATGGCTCAGACTTTACCCACAATTGACATTAGACTAAATGCCCTTTATTTTGGAATCTTTCATTTCCTTAGGATGTACAATTTGCTTCAGAGCGCATGACATATTTTAGAAGTGCAGTCACTGTTTAATTGGTGGTGACATGGCAACCAATTCATACAAACTGAAGGTCCAGGTAATATTACGAGAAAAATGATCTATCTATTTTAATATTGGTGGAGAGAATTGATGTTGGCCAAGGAATATCACCATTTCATATTCGAATACTGCTGCACGAACTTCACATTCATGAGAGAGCAAGTGTTGCTGAAATTGTTGGAGTGGACTTCAACCCACAACCTCTGACTCAGAGACAAGTACTCAGCCAAAGTTGATTCACTAAATTCCTTGCAGCCCACAAAGTGAATCATGATTTGAAGACAATATGCTCAGTTATAGTCCCACTGGATGTAAATTATTGGAAACTACAAGTAACTCATGTAGTACACAGGCTGTTCTTTCTTCAATTGGATAGGATTTAAAAAATTAGAGCGTGGTTGCGAGAAAGAGTCAGAAATAGCTTTTGGCAAGAATCTTCAGTCAAAATGAAGTTTACTTTCTCCCAAACTGACACAGGTGGCTCATAGGAAAGCATAAAGGAAAATAACCAATGTACAGTCTCTGGCACCCATTACTTTCAGTAGATCAGCTCAGGGGTATTTTCTTCTGACAGGACTAAAATTGCTCAAATACAGGAAGACTGATTATTAGGTCAGTAAATCTACTTCTTCCCATGCTAAACAAAAGCAAATTAGTACTTTCCTCACCCCCAATTTTTATATCAAAGACAAATTACTTTGATCAAACATTCAGTGTGGACTTTGTAGAAAGATGGTGCTCTGAAAGTAGTTTTCTGAATTCACTTGTTTTCCAATTCTGTTAAATAATCAAGATAACATACCCAGTAGAATCTGTATTTTCTCTATGAGGAACAGCTGGCACAGCTGCAGGGATAGAAGCTGGAGGGCTAAATGTGCCAGAGTTATTTACTGTAGGAACAGCTCTCCTCACCAGTCGTCCCCATGTGGCAATATTAATATTCATTTGAGGAGCTCGAAGGAATGTTTTGCCTATAGTGATGAGAAAACAAGAGCATAAACAAATTGCAAAGATTTTGCAAGTCTTTTCCTAATGCACTCAGCCCTTCTAAGCAGTGAACCTCTGCATCATAAGTAACAGGGTTGAAAATAAATTATTGTCTAGTTCAGTTTAAATAATTACCTTGCTGTTTTGGAAAGATCTTCTTTTGTCTTTGCAATTTTGGTCGTCTTTCGATAACTGGATTATAGAAAGTTACCTGGAAAATACAGCCAACTTTATTAGACTTGAAGCTAGTACAAGGAAGAGGCAAACAGAATTATGATTTTAGCTAACCTCATACCTCTGCAAATAGAGTGCCCTGCGGTTCTAGATACAGGCACATTCCATGCCGTTGATTATCTAGGAAGTCTTCTAAGCGTAGAAATTTCACAGCACAAAGGGAGCGCCAGTCACGCCAATAAACGGACATCTCCAGTTCACGTGACTAAATAAAAGATTAAAAGTGATTACCTGAGAAACTGGAACTTCTCATAATTCAGCAACTTGAAACAAATGTCAAGATCACCCAAAAGGATGGTTTTAAACTGGATCATCAAAGAAAAAAAACACCAGCATATAGTTCCAAACAGGTTTACAATTTGACCTCAGTTCCATCATTTATATAAAGTGATATCAATACCACAGAGTAAAGCTGGCAATGGTCCAGTGACAAGTGTATGTACCACTCTAACATGGGATGCCAAGATTCTAGATTGCACCAGAAATAGTCCATGAGACAAGCTTTTAAAAAAAACTGAAACCTCTCAATAAAGGGAAAGAGGAAAATTTGACACAAAAGATTAAATGAAATTGCTTATACATTCACTGTTATAAATGACTACAAATTAATTCTGAAATTGGCCTTGAGAGAATCTCACGTTGAATAGTTGCACAATAACAGATTCTCAAGTTAAAAATTTCAACAGAAACACATACTTCCATATTTGCTTTTCTGAACATCAAAATTCCTGTTTACTAATCCTGGTTTTATACTTGGCAAGTTAAAGAGTTTGTGCCATTTATATTTTGAGTACAAATTTTCTGAGTAAGAAATACTTTGAACAAAAAATACACTGAATATTCTAACAGTGACAAAATCTACAGCGTTTGATGATGGTTGGGAATCAAGAGAGCAGAAGTTACAACTAGATTCAATCTCTAAAACTGAACAGTATCCAGTTCATAGCTGGTCATATGCAAAATTCCACAACTGATTTAGGCTTACAAACGAGACTTGTATCTAAATTCCTAATGGCAGTATTTGTTTATTTATAATTTAGGCAAGCATTAAAAAAGGCAAGAAAAAAATCTCGGCTTAGAGTTTGTCCTTACTAATAAGGCAATGCCCTACTTCTTTCAAGAATGGTGGCACAGTTTCTTTTGCTCACCCGATCTAGTTCTAACGTAAACTTCTGATCCCATGACTGATTGGAAACTGGCTTCCAACTGGTCTGTCCAACCACCGTATTATCCAGCTTCAGTACAGCTCCTATTTCATCTGTGTGGACAACAGTAAATACTTCATTAGGCATTGCAAGAGGATTTGGACATTTGAGAAACTAACTACATAAGATTTAATCACTATAAATTTTGAATTTATTCCAAAAAACATCAAAATCTACTGCTATGTGCAGCTTAAGACATAATGGTTTAACTTTAATAAAGTTTTACATTCATTTTAAAACTACATTATCTATGTAGATCATCTAGACAACATTGCCAAAATTTTAATTTAATTATCAAATTATTAAAACGAGTTTTCAGCAAACACATGGTATGTGTCACTTGTTGGATGAGACAAGCAAAGGGAAGGAATCAAAATTATAATTTATGTTATGGTTACACAGCTGGAGAAGGATGCAGAAATATATTAAACAATATGCTAATCTTTGCTTCAGATAAGTTTGATCCCCTTTTAGTACAAAGTAATTTGCTGCAACTACCTCTGCAGTTGTTCACTGAAATTAAAAGATTACTTAACTGGACAGATCTTCTGTTTTGACAGGATAGCGGCTATTCCCACTTCTGCTTTTACTTGTTCTGCTTATAAAGGATGATCTAGTTTCATTTGGGCTCCAGCCAGGTAAAGGAACAAACGTGTTTTTTGAACGACCAGGAACAGTCTCCAGCAGGTCTTGACATCCCATAAGCCTAACTTCCAGGCTACCTGTTGACAGTGAATCAGTTATATCTCACAACACATGAAAGCAAATTAACATTCATGTTTCACCACTGATAAATTATTGGAGAAGGTTATTAGGATCTGGATTTACTTGCATTTGGAGAAAGTCAGGGTGGCTTTGTGTGGGTATCTAACATGGAATTAGGTAAAGCATTTGATAAGGTACTTTTATGATAAGCTTGTTCAGAAGAACAAGGCAGAAAAAGACAAAATTTGCTTGGTCATAGAAAACAAAGGGGAGTGGTGGAGGGCTGTTTCTCAAACTGAAGGTTTATGACTAGTTGCTGACACCTGTTTCAGTTACATAAATGATCTGGATGAAAATACTGGTAGACTAGTCAGTGAGCTTGTAAATAATACAAATATTGGTGCCGGTGGAATGTGAGGGAGATTGCAAATGACAGAAAAGGATAGAGATCAGGTAGAACTTTGGGCAGAGAAGTGGGAAATAGGAAATTAATTTGGACAAGTGTTGCAGGTCAAATGCAAGAGTATACAGTAAATGGTAGTAGCCTTTGGAGAAGGAAAAGGAGAGAGAGAGCGAGCGAGAGAGAGAGAGATGCAAATTCATAGGTCTCTGAAAGTGGCAACATAAATAGACAGGGTAATTAAAAAGTTGTACGTCATGCTTGATCATTGTCTGGGGCACTTTGCATAACAGTAGGAAAGTCATGCTGCAGCTTTAATCAGGTCACATTTGGAATACTGTAAGCAGTTCTGGCCTCCACACTATAGAAGAGATGGGGAAGCTTTGGAAAGGGTGGAAAAAGAAGTTTACTGGAATGTTGCCTGGATTAGCTGTAAGGAGAGGTTAGACAAAATTTGGATTGTTTTTGTTGGCGTTGTCAGAGGCTGATGGGCAATCTGATAATTTACAAAATTACGAGAAACAATTAAGGTAGTTTTATTTCCGAGGGTAGAAACCTTCATCTGGTCAGGGAAAGTAAGGAGGAGATAGATAGAAGCTATAGGCAGGTAGTCACACCGGGGCCTCGGGAGACAGATAAGTGGTTAACAGTCAGGAGAGGGAGGGGCAGAAGTCAGATGCTAGAGAATACACCTGTGCCTGCCCCCCTTAACAATAAGTACTTCAGCTTCAGTACTGTTGTGGGGGTTGGCCTACCTGGGGGAAGCAACAGTGGCCGCGCCTCTGGCACAGAGTCTGGCCCTGTGGCTCAGAAGGGTAGGGAAAGGAAGAGGATGCAGCAGTGATAGGGGACTCTATAGTCAGGGGGTCAGACAAGCGATTCTGTGGATGCAGGAAAGAAACACAGATGGTAGTTTGCTGCCCAGGTGCCAGGGTCCTGGATATTTCTGATCACGTCTACGATATCCTGAAGTGGGAAGGAGAACAGCCAGAGGTCGTGGTACATATTGGTACCAAAGACATAGGCAGGAAAAGGGAGGAGGTCCTGAAAAAAGACTACAGGGTGTTAGAAAAGAAGTTGAGAAGCAGGACTTCAAAGGTAGTAATCTCGGGATTGACAGTGAGTATAAGAATAGAAAGAGGTGGAGGATAAATGTGTGGCTGAGGAATTGGAGCAGGGGGCAGGGATTCAGATTTCTGGATCATTGGGACCTCTTTTGGAGCAGGTGTGACCTGCACTTGAATCCGAGGGGGACCAAGGCTAAGGCTACTGGGGAGAGTTTAAACGAGAATTGCTGGGGGGTGGAAACCAAACTGAAGAGACAGAGGAAGAGGCGGTTGGCTCACAAATAGAGAAAGCTTGGAAACAGTGCAAGAGGGAGGATCAGTACTTAGAGCTATGATGTTGTGCCCATTACAGAGACTTGGATGGCTCAGGGGCAGGAATGGTTACTTCGACTGCCAGGCTTTACATGTTTCAGAAAGGACAGGGAGAGAGGCAAAAGAGGTGGGGACGTGGCACTGTTGATCAGAGATAGTGTCACAGCTGCAGAAAAGAAGGAAGTCATGGATGGATTGTCTACGGAGTCTCTGTGGGTGGAAGTTGGGAACAGGAAGGGGTCAATAACTCTACTGGGTGTTTTTCATAGGCCGCCCAATAGTAACAGGGACATCGAGGAGCAGATAGGGAGACAGATTCTGGGAAAGTTTAATAATAACATGGTTGTCGTGGTGGGAGATTTTACTTTCCCAAATATCGATTGGCATCTCCCTAGAGTGAGGGTTTTAAGATGGGGTAGAGTTTGTTAGGTGTGTTCAGGAAGGTTTCTTGACACAATATGTAGATAAGCCTACAAGAGGAGGGGCTTCACTTGATCTAGTATTGGGAAATGAACCTGGTCAGGTGTCAGGTCTCTCAGTGGGAGAGCATTTTGAAGATAGTGATCACAATTCTACCTCCTTCACCATAGCATTGGAGAGGGATAGGAATAGACAAGTTAGGAAAGCATTTAACTGGAGTAAAGGGAAATATGAGGCTATCAGGCAGGAACTTGGAAGCATAAATTGGGAACAGCTGTTCTCAGGGAAATGTTCAGGGGATACTTGTGTGGGGTTCTGCATAGGTACTTTCCAATGTGACAGGGAAATGATGGTAGGGTACAGCAACCGTGGTGTACAAAGGCTGTTGTAAATCTACTCAAGAAGAAAAGAAGAACTTACGAAAGGTTCAAAAAACTAGGTAATGATAGAGATCTAGAAGATTATAAAGCAAGCAGGAAGGAGATTAAGAATGAAATTAGGAGAGCCAGAAGGGGCCATGAGAAGTCCTTGGCAGACAGGATTAAGGAAAACCCCAACGCATTCTACAAGTATGTGATGAGCAAGAGGATAAGACAGGAGAGAATCAAGTGTGACAGTGGAAAAGTGTGTATGGAACCGGAGGAGACAGCAGAAGTACCTAATGAATACTTTGATTCAGTATTCACTACGGAACAGGATCTTGGCGATTGTAGGGATGACTTACAGCGGACTGAAAAGCTTGAGCATGTAGATATTACAGAAGAGGATGTACTGGAGCTTTTGGAAAACATCAATTTGGATAAGTCACAGGGACCAGATGAGATGTTCCCCAGAGTACCGTGGGAGGTGAGGGAGGAGATTGCTGAGACTCTGGCAATGGGGACGGGAGAGGTTCCGGAGGACTGGAGGATTGCAGATGTTGTTCCCTTATTCAAGAAAGGGAGTGGAGATAGCTCAGGAAATTATAGACCAGTGAGTCTTACTTCAGTGGTTGGTAAGTCGGTGGAGAAGATCCTGGGAGGCAGGATTTATGAACATTTGAAAAGGCATAATATGATTACAAATAGTCAGCATGGTTTTGTCAAAGGCAGGTCATGCCTTACGAGCCCTTTTGAGGATGTGACTAAACACATTGAAGGTAGAGCAGTAGATATAGTGTATTTGGATTTCAACAAGGCATTTGATAAGGTACCCATGCAAGGCTTATTGAGAGAATAAGGAGGTATGGGATCGAAGGAGACATTGCTTTGTAGAGGGTAAAGCGGGACATTAGAAACATAGAAAACTACCGTACAATACAGGCCCTTTGGCCCACAAGGTTGTGCAGAACATATTTTTACCCTAGAAATTACTAGGCTTACCTATAGCCCTCTATTTTTCTAAGCTCCATGTTTTCCAAAAGTCTCTGAAAAAACCCTATCGTATCCACCTCTACCATTGACAGCATGCAAAACTGGGCTGAGAAGTGATAGATGGAGTTCAACCCAGATAAGTGTGAGGTGGTTCATTTTGGTAGGTCAAATATGATGGCAGAATATAGTATTAATGGTTAGACTCTTGGCAGTGTGGAGGATCAGAGGGATCTTGGGGTCTGACTCCATAGGACGCTCAAAGCTGCTGCGCAGGTTGACTCTCTGGTTAAGAAAGCAGACGGTGCATCGGCCTTCATCAATCGTGGGATTGAGCTTAGGAGCCAAGAAGTAATGTTGCAGCTATATAGGACCTTCATCAGACCCCACTTGGAGTACTGTGCTCAGTTCTGGTTGCCTCACTACAGGAAAGATGTGGAAACCATAGAAAGGGTGCAGAGGAGATTTACAAGGATGTTGCCTGGATTGGGGAACATGCCTTATGAGAATAGATTGAGTGAATTTGGCCTTTTCTCCTTGGAGCAAAGGAGGATGAGAGGTGACCTGATAGAGGTGTATAAGATGATGAGAGGCATTGATTGTGCGGATAGTCAGAGGCTTTTTCCCAGGGTTGAAATGGTTGCCACAAGAGGACACAGGTTTAAGGTGCTGGGGAGTAGGTACAGTGGAGATGTCAGGGGTAAGTTTTTTACTCAGAGAGTGGTGAGTGCGTGGAATGGGCTGCCGGCAACTGTGGTGAAGGCGGATACGAAAGGGTCTTTTAAGAGACACTGGATAGGCACATGGAGCTTAGTAAAATAGAGGGCTATGGGTAACCCTAGGTAATTTCTAAGGTAGGGACATGTTCGGCACAGCTTTGTGGGCCGAAGAGTCTGTATTGTGCTGTAGGTTTTCTAGGTTCTAAATGTCATATACTAGAAGGCAAAGATTTAAGGTGAGAGCTGAACTTAAAGGAGATGTACCATGAGAACGTTATGCATCTGGAAAGCCCTGCTAGGGAAACTGATAGAAACATATACAACAGTGACATTTTGGAGACATTTAGACTGACACACACGGTATATTTTGTTGGTGAAATGCAGGAGGAAAGTATACAGTAATGACTGTAGACCGACTGACCGGGAATAGAGAGAAACTGTATGGATCACATTAGCTTAGATTTACATACTCAGTATAAACATGGTGAGGCAAAAATCCTGCTCCTGTGCTCTGCTATTGTGTTCTATGTCAGTGTCAAGCTGTGAGAATACACCTGAAGACAATGTTCCTTTACATCATATTATGAACACTGTTGCTTGTAAGGAATGGCAAGGTTTACTAAGAAAATTTTAAATTTGTTGAGATATACTGATGATTACAGAGCAAATGAAAGAGAATGCTGGGAAGAGAAATGGAACTAAGAGAACAAAATGCAACGTGGGAGATTACCTTGTACGCCGAGACAGAAATTTGGAAATGTGGCCACTGGCAGAATAAATTCATTGAGAAAATTAAAAAGATATTTGATTTTCTTTAACAAAGTATACGAATGTAAATTATTTGAAAGAAGTTGGTGGAATTACAGGTAATTATTACAGTGGACTCTACACTGTAAAGTGATTATTACAGCCTTTACTATTTCCCCTTTCATTAATGAAGTGGATATGGGTATTGGCACAGCAGTCTGCATTTCCACACGCTGAAAATATGTCCCAGAATTAGTACCGTGAGTCAGAATTATACAAAGTAAACCTTATTGCAAAGTTTCTACATTTCACAACTGGCACTTCATATAAGTGATGAACAAGTACTGACTACAAATGCTGCAACCATAAAATCCTTCAGGTTCATGTATTTCTTCACAACATATTTATAAGAGAGACAGCATGGAACAGGCCCTTCCGGCCCAGCGAGCTGCGCCAAGCAATCCACCCATTTAACTCTAGTCTAATCACAGGACAATTTCCAATCATCAATTAACCTACCTGGACTGTGAGAGGCAACCAGAGCACCTGGAGAAAACCCATGCAGTCACGGGGAGAACGTACAACCTCCTTACAGGCAGCAGTGGGAAATGAATGCAGAACTCCGATGCCCTAAGCTGTAATAGCATTGCTCTAATAGCTACCATGGTGCCTTCTGATCTTGGAGCACACACACAAATCCCATTCCCCCACAATCTATCTAGTCACATACACCCATTAACATCCCCGATCCTCCCACCAGCCATCTAAACTAGGTGCAAAATTCAATAACCAATGAACTAAACCACCAGTTTATTTTTGGGCTGTGGGATGAATCCAGAGCACCCATGGGAAACTAATGCTGTGACAAGGAAAACGTACCAAATGTACAAACAGCAGAGGAGGTTAGAATTGAAAATGGGTCTCTCAAGCTCTGAAACAATGTATTAACCACACTTCTCCAAATTCACTGGAAGTGAATTCTCCCAGATCAATCTCCCAGGCCTATTTACAACTCACGACAATCCCATGATTCACACTTGTGAATCAGACACTGAAGCTCTGTCTTAGTAAGACAATAACATCTCTACCAATTCCTGGGAATCTTTTGTTCATGAGGAGAATTCAGGATGCTTTTTAGGATGGAGGACATCTGGAAAAGGAGATAACTCAAATCCTGAGGTCCGAGTCTTCCCTTTACAAACATACTGTAACAGTCAAGTGATTTTGTCAAGACAAAGATACTGCTTTTATTGTATGAAATTCCCTTTAAAATGAAGCAGTAACTAAAAAACAAATAGTTCCTATTGCAAAGATAACTTAAAACACAGCACATTTGTTCTTTTATTAAAGAATTTGGATAGGTCATCTACTAGGACTCCAGAGGTGGATAATCTACAGGCAGTGAAGATTCAGCAACTACACAAGGATAATTCACTTACAACATCCTAATTATTCAGATCTGTTTCTTTTATAAAGCTGCATTTTTATTTATGTGAATCACCAATTCACAGACAATTAAGATAATGTAAAGTTCAGAGTCGAATCTGTTGGTTTGGACATGTGGATCTGACAGCTTTCTCGATGGCCCTTCATCTCTTACATTTTGGGTAATGATCTTAATGAGCTTAGTATAGAGGGTCAATAAGGAGTAAGAGAAATGAGTGATTGGACAAGATGCATGGAATGGATAAATGCAAGTTTGTGAGGATGGAGATGGGGAGGTTAATGACAGCCTGAAAAATTAGACCATAAGACAAGGGAGCAGAATTAGGCTAATTGGCCCATTGAGTCTGCTCTGCCATTCCATTTTGTCAAAATTTGATCCTCGTAGTGTAATAACAGTGCTCAGAATACTAACAGGCTAACAGTGACAGAAGAACAATGAAGATGACTGGAAGGTGGTGCTTAAAAAACCTTTATTACATTGCGGCGGGGGCGGGGGGGGGGAGGCAAGGTAGAAGAATTTACTTTGAAGTTTGGAAGCAAAAATTCCAACAGTGACACAATAGCCTGTGAACTTTGAAGAAAAGGAACAATACTCGAGTTAGACAGAATGTTCGTGATAAGTGATGAGAATGTTACTTGATGGCAGTTGTTGGTAAAGAATGGAGCAAGGTGGAGCCTTGCCATCATGAAAACTGAAGAGCAAGTTAGAAACTAACTTTGTAAAGTTTTTTAATTGAATCCTTGAGCTGTTTGTTCAATGAGAAATTTTTACTTCGCTAATTTAATTTACTGCAGCACTTTGATTACAATAAAAGTCAAAAATACAGAATGACAACAATAACTTGCATCTGTGTGCAAACTTCAAGGGTCTACCATTCTGTTTTGCTTCGGATTTTCAAATACAAAGCTGTACAGTACTTGTGGGGAAAAACATTCTGTTGAATTTGAATGGATTACAAAATAAAAAAAACTTGGTTCTTCTACAAACATTCTTGTTGGGCGTATACTCCATTGTTTAAAAGCCTTGCAAAACACTGGAACTTTAGTTTTGCTAAACCTAGAGATCCAATATGCCACACACTACCAGGCTGTTTTTGCAAGTTCGATCAAGATAAATTGATCGTATCAATCTCATAACTGCAAAACTGAACACGTGATGACAATCAGTATTGATCTACTGCAAAAATAAGCATTCCCTCAAAATCAATTTGACAGGAAAATATTTCAAATGCATACCTGTTAATGCAGCAGGTTTAGATAATGTGCTGTACTGATTCTGTGGGTAAATCACACTGTGACGTGGACTGAGAGCAGGCGATGAAACCATTGATAATTCGTCTTTGATTATACTACTCTTTGGATGATTTTTCGGTAGTTCACTCAGTCTTTGCTCCAATGAGTATTTTAAAAGATCCAACTTCTGGCTTGATTCATTAAATCTTGCTTGTGCCTTGCCGAGAAGGGAGAAAAAATTACTTTTATTAAATGTATTGATAAAACTACATCTGTTACTTGGAATTTGTGTTTGTATATGTTAACTGTTATTAATGTAATCCCAATCTCTTTGTATTATTATCATTATTGTTAGGTTTACTAATTTAAAACTTAATAAAAAGATTTGAAAAAGAAAGAAATACCCAATAATGAAGATACAATCAGCTTTTTTTCTTTTAAATTACCTCTGAAAGTGCTTTCTTGTCAGGAACCTTTCCAGAGCCAAGCAGTCGCATAACGTTTTTCGCTCCTTCCGCTACTGCATATTCTATTCTGAAGTGATGTCTAAGCTCTTCAACTCTAAGCTCCAGGGGGCTTATTCCAGGCTTTGATGCTTGAATAAAAACACAATTGCAACAATAGTTTCAAAAGCAAACATTTTGTACACAAGCCTCTCTCCTCCAAACAGTAGAGTTACTTGCCATGTAATGAATTAATGTTTCCAAATACAAACAGATTATTGCCTTGGAACATCTAAACTGGAATATCTCTTGATGCCTGCTCTCTGGTAGCAAACCTCAAATACATTTCCACACTGTCACTAGGTATTTCTCAATACTTAAATTCTGTTTGCATCCTTCCTGTTTTCAATATTTAACAAGTACAGTATGCTTATCTCAGAATACACAAATGAGCTTACTTTTGCAAGCATTGTTTTAAAATATATCAGTCTCTTGACCATCTATTTAAATAATCTGCAAGTCAAAATCAAGTTGTCGTACGTTGAACTTTAGAAGCAAGTGGAGTAGATCATGTCTTTTGCACACTGTGGGCAGCAGCAATATGAATGCTGATTCAGTTCTGGCTAAGATTCAGTTCTAAATAACAGACACCCACAGAACTCAGGGGAAAGGGATGGAAAGATGCCAACAAATGCATTTAAATCGCATGTTGCAACTATTCAAGTTAATAAGATACTTACAAATAGAGCATTTTGATTTGAGTCATTTTGGGCCCCGTATCCCAGAAAGCATGCGTTGTCATTTGAGATTCCAGAGGAAGTTCATGAGGACAATTCCAGGATGAAGGGGTTAACATATGAGAAGCAGTTCGAAGCTTTGGGCCTGTACTCAAAAGAATGCGTGGGGACCTCATTGAAACCTACCTAGTGTTGAAAGGACTAGTTAGGGTGGATGTGGAGAGGATGCTTCCTATGGTGGGGGTATCCAGAACTACAGGGCACAGCCTCAAAATTGAGGAACGAACTTTTAGAAGGGAGGTAAGGAGGAATTTGATTTAGTAAGAGTAGCGAACCTGTGGAATGCTCTGCCACAGACTGTGGTGGAGGCCAAGACCATGGGTATATTTAAGACAGAATTTTATCATTTCCTGATCAGTCAGGGCATCAAAGGCGAGAAGGCTGGTCAATAGGGTTGAGCGGGATCTGGAATCAGCCATGATGGAATGGCAGAGAAGACTCAATGGGCTGAATGGCCTAATTCTGCTTCTATTTCATATGGTCCTATCAATATAATACAATTTGCTTAAAAACTCATTTTTATGTTCACTATGCTGAATGTCACCTTGACCTTTCTGTACACAGTGACATGCAAAAGCTTGGGCACCCCTGGTCAAAATTTCTGTTACTGTGAATAGTTAAGTGAGTAGAAGATGAACTGATCTCCAAAAGTCATAAAGTTAAAGATGAAACATTCTTTTCAACATTTTAAGCAAGATTAGTCTATTATTTTTGTCTTATACAATTTTAGAGTGGAAAAAATGGAAAGGAGTACCATGCAAAAGTTTGGGCACCCCCAAGAGATTTGAGCTCTCAGATAACTTTTACCAAGGTCTCAGACCTTAATTAGCTTGTTAGGGCTAATGTTAGCTTGTTCATAGTCATCGTTAGGAAAGGCCAGGTGATGCAAATTTCAAAGTTTTATAAATATCCTGACTCCTCAAACCTTGCCCAACAATCAGCAACCATGGGCTCCGCTAAGCAGCTGCCTAGTACTCTGAAAATGAAAATAAATGATGCCCACAAAGCAGGAGAAGGCTATAAGAAGATAGCCAAGTGTATTCAGGTAGCCGTTTCCTCAGTTCGTAATGTAATTAAGAAATGGCAGTTAACAGAATGGTGGAGGTCAAGTTGAGGTCTGGAAGACCAAGAAAACTGCTCGAAGAATTACTAGAAAGGCAAATCAAAACCCTGTTTTACTGCAAAAGACCTTCAGGAAGATTTAGCAGACTCTGGAGTGGTGATGCACTGTTCTACTGTGCAGCAATACCTGCACAAATATGACCTTCATGGAAGAATCATCAGAAGAAAACCTTTCCTGCGTCCTCACCACAAAATTCAGCGTCAGGAGTTTGCAAAGGAACATCTAAACAAGCCTGATGCATTTTGGAAACAAGCCCTGTGGACTGATGAAGTTAAAATAGAATCATTTAGCTGCAATGAGCAAAGGTATGTTTGGAGAAACAAGGGTGCAGAATTTCATGAAAAGAACACCTCTCCAACTTAAGCATGGGGATGGATCGATCATGCTTTGGGCTTGTGTTGCAGCCAGTGGCACGGGGGAATATTTCACTGGTAGAGGAAGAATTAATTCATTTAAATACCAGCAAATTCTGGAAGCAAACATCACACTGTCTGTAAAGAAGCTGAAGATGAAAAGTGGATGGCTTCTACAACAGGATAATGATCCTAAACACACCTCAAAATCCACAATGGACTACCTCAAGAGGCACAAACTGAAGGTTTTGCCATGGCCCTCACAGTCCCCCGACCTAAACATCATCAAAATCTGTGGATAGGCCTAAAAAAAAACAGTGCATGCAAGACGGCCCAAGAATCTCACAGAACTAGAAGCCTTTTTTGCAAGGAAGAATGGGCAAAAATCCTCCGAACAAGACTTGAAAGATTCTTAGCTGGCTACAGAAAGCGTTTACAAGCTGTGATATTTGCCAAAGGGGGTGTTACTAAGTACTGACCATGCAGGGTGCCCAAACTTTTGCTTCGGGCCCCTTTTCTTTTTATGTCATTTTGAAACTGTAAAAGATGGGAAATAAAAAAGTAATCTTGCTTAAAATATGAAAGAAATGTGTCATCTAACTTTATGCCTTTTGGAAATCAGGTCATCTTTTACTTGCTTAGCTATGTACAGTAACAGAAATTTTGACCAGGGGTGCCCAAACTTTTGCATGCCACTGTTTCATTTGCTTCGGAGTTGCAAAAGGAATTGAACAGAATACAATCATCAACAAACAACCTCACTTCCAAGTTTATAATGCTTTTGATGAAGCATCTGTAGATGGATGAACCTCGCACACTGTCCTGAAGGACCAGCTGCAGAGATATCCTGGGAATGACTGATCCCACAATTAAACATATCTTCCTTTGTGCAAGTTATGGCTGTAATTACTGGAATCTTCTCTCCTCGATGACCAATATTTTCACTTTTTCCAGAGCTCCTTGATGGCATGTTTAGTCAAATGGTGTCAAAGTCAAGTGCAGTCTCTCATCTTAGCTCTGGAATTCAGTTTTGGTCCAAGTTTAGATGGGTTTAGAGCTGACAATCCTGGCAATCATGCACAGGTTATTTATGAATAATGTCACTTCGTGTTGTCAGTGACACCTTTTGTCACTTTGCTTATGATCAGAAGTTGTCTGATTAGGCAGGGAATAGCCAGTCTGGATTTCAGCAGTGCTCATCTGGGCAATTTTTCGTATTAACAGGTAAGATGAATTATAAGACATAGGAGCAGAATTAGGCCATTCAGCCCACTGAGTCTGCTCCACCATTCAACACTGACTGATTTATTATCCCTCTCCATTCTCATACCTTCTCCCAGTAACCTTTGACACCCTTACTAATCAAGAACCAATCAACGTCCACTTTAAATATTTCTAATGTCTTGGCCTCCACAGCCGTTTGTGGCAATGAATTCCACAGATTCATCACCATCTGGTTGAAGAAATTTCTCCTCAACTGTTCTAAAGGGATGGCCTTACAATAGTGTGTTACTGTGCTGGAACAACTCAGCTAGGAGTGCAGTTAGCTCTGGAGCACAAGCCTTCGGTACTGGAGCTAGGATATTGCCTCATCCTGTAGACCCTGCGATATCAAATGTTCCAAGTCCTCTTTTTGTTTCATACATTCATCACAGTTCAACACACAAATAAGCACTCTCACTGCTGTGCAGTACCCGGATGGGAAAGCATTCATTAACATTACAGGAGGAGGAGGTCTGCTATCTGGGGCAACAGGTGATCCAACTCTCTTCTTATTAATTCCATCAGGGAGGAAGCACAGCAGCCCGAAGACACACTGTTGGTATTTTAAGAACTGTTTCTTCCTCTCCGCCATCAGATTTCTGGATGAAAACTAAACACTACCTCAATTTTTGCTCTTTTTGCAATATATATATATCCACACACTCTCTAAGGATGACCTGCTGGGAGACAGCAGGCAGGGAACATGGAAATGGAAGTGGGTGAAGCAGAGCCAGAGGACCAGGGGCCATAGCAGGACAAGCCACTACATCGGATGTACAATCACCAGATATCAGAGGTGGCTGACATAAGGATCTCCTACCAATGGTTAGAAATGGCAGGGCTGAGGGACAGCACAGAGGCACTGCTGATGGCTGCACAAGAACAGGCGGTGAGCACAAGAACAATAGAAGCAGGGGTCTATCACACTGGACAAGACCCGACGATGCAGCCTGTGCAAGGAATCCACTGAAACCATTCAGCACATAGTAGCAGCGTGCAAGATGCAGGTAGGGACAGCATACACTGAAAGGCACAACAAAGTTGCAGGAATTGTGTACAGGAATATCTGCGCTGAGTAAGGATAGGACTCTCCCATGTACAAATGGGAAACACCTGCGAAGGTAGTGGAGAATAACAGAGCTAAGATCCTGTGGGACCTCCAAATACAGACTGATAAGCAGGTACTGGCCAACAAACCAGACATAGTAATACCAGAAAGGAACAGAAGAAAGCAATAGTAATAGATGTGGCAATCCCAAATGAGAGTAACATCAGGAAGAAAGAATTTGAGAAGCTGGAGAAATACCAGGGCTTGATAGAGCAGATAGAAAAGCTGTGGAAGCTTTAAGCCAGAGTAATCCCGGTGGCAATAGGAGCACCTGGACTGGGAGGGTGGCTCCAACAAATCCCGGGAACAACATATGAGATCTCTGTCCAGAAGAGCACACTACTAGGAAGAGCAAGGATACACACACTATAATATATGTATATCATAATAAATAGCAGAACAGACTTAAGGGACTTAATGTTAGATTATATAATGTTTAATATTGAGTTTCAAAACTGAGACGGAGACGGAGTTAAGATGGCGCTAAATGGCAACTCCTTTGCTTGTATCTTCGGAAACAGCTCTATTTCCATCTTTAATATCTTTATTTTTCCCTTTCTGGGTTCTTTTGAAGACCCTGACCTGGAGTTACACGCTGACTTCGGTTCTTTGTGGGAATGGGACCCGCTCTCGGGGTTTCAGGACCGGCTGTTGTTCGGCACGCTAAGGGGTCGGCCTGAGAAGCGGCCTAGTGTTTGGAAGCCTAAGATTTCGGGGCTCTGGAGATGGGCAGATCGAGGGTCGGTGTCACAGCAGGAGACTAGTGTGTCGTCGGGGAGGCTGGAAAATATTTTGCTTTAGGCCTGAAGACCCTAGATCTTTGCGATCTTCAGGCACAGAGCTCATAAAAAGCGACGAAATGAACTTTTTTAACATCATAAACCAGCGGGTTGTTATGTCTCCAGCTCGCTGTGAAAATGGGGCACCTCCCTCTCCTTTATTAGGGAGAGATAGAACCGGTGGGTTGCCAAATGCTGAATGAATTGCAATAGTCTTTGGGGTATCTGCAAGGTCTGTGTCTTTGCTATCGCTTAGCTCATGCTTGTGCTCTGTAGCAGGTGCGCTTTTTGTTTTGCCGGTGGGGGGGGAGCGGGGATTGTTGCTCGCCACTGCTTAAGCACAGGGAGGGAACTTTGGGGTTCTCATGTTTAACTGTCTGTTTCTGTGGATGCTTTGCAAAGAAAAAGCATTTCAGGATGCAAATTGTATATATTTCTCTGACATTAAATTGAACCTTTGAAAAGAGTGTGTTGCCACAATTGTCTTTATGGGAGATTTTTATTCTACTAATGCACATGAATAAGGTCAGACAAATTAATAGGCAGAAGGTAAGAGGCCAACTGGGGGATGGGACGCAGAAGTTGCTTGATGACAGCTTATGACTGGTTTAAAGGACCAGCTAATATTTTTTGAGTTTTTTGAATATATTCTGTACCAGCGAGTTTTATCCTCTGAGCAAACCAAGATGATCAATTTCATTTTATGTTTCCACACGCATCAATCTTTAACACTCATTGCCTTATAATACCTACCTGGAATCATCCAAAATAACAAGAGATACTATAACAATCCCAGATTACGTAAATTAATTTTGGAAGAACAACAAACAAGGCAGAACAGGAGTTAATCTTTACACTGCAATTTACAAGACAACAGTTCATGCAGTAATGTCAGTATATACACATACTTAGGTTATAAACCCAATCAAACCAGAAGTCTCTTACCTATTCCATCTGTGTTTTCAAATACGGCTTCACTCGTCTGTGTAGACTTAAGAATTTGCATCCTTATAACTTCTATTTTTGTTTTACTATCTTGAAGCATTTGTTGAGCTGCCGCTAGCAACTTTCTATCCTGGGAATTAAAAGTAGAGTTTAACAAAGTAAGTATATAAAAATATAGTTAGAGCACTTGCGAAGTCTGACCAACAAAAAATAAACAAAAGACTACATAAACTGATAATACAAAGAGCTTTATATCTGTATTATTCTAATACCTATTATACACCAGTGTATTTAGATTTCTATCTTCAAAAGATTACCATTGTAGCTTCCATAGTGTAACAATAGAAGAACTGAAGTGTTACAGATCAAAGGCATGAAAATTATCCATACTTTGAACAGTTGTCTACATTTCATTGACAATCTTGAAAATAATTCATTGCAATTCTGAATATTCAATAAGCTGCCAGAGGAATTTCTGAACTTTGCTGTTGCACACCATTCTTTTGTGTGGCATCCCAACAGTACTTGTCAACTTGCTCAACAATGGGAGGTGGCAAAATTAAGAAATTTCTATATTCTCTTTGCTCTTTCTTTGTCCCACCCAGTCAAATCTTTTCACTGCAGTCCACTAAGAAGACCCTTACAAAGCCAAGGAATCAACTTATATAACAGATAACACTGAAATGCACAGTAAACTAGCACTGCTAAATAAAATGTGATTGGAAATTATTGTGATTACAACAGAAAGGCAGCAAAGACTGCAGCAGAAAGGTTAACTTGAATTTAAGCAATCTTGCTGCACTTGTCTAGCTTTTATTTTTTGGTCTATTCCTATCACCTAACCCAAGAGCTTCAAGGCAGCAAAAAGTCATTAATGACACCAAAACAGTAAACAAACTGCCACAATCTTTCCATTCCACAGTCAACACAAAGCAATAACATTCTAAAGTGACATTACTGGTTGTGTAATTTATCTCTGATGACCAGAGATCAATCCAGTAGCAAATGCTTTCAATATATACTTACTTTCTGCTACTATGTGAGAAATTTTTAGCTGAAAAATCCAGCTTCCAATGGGAATCCAAATCATAAGCTCTTAACTTTACTTTGAAGTTTCTTTGTAATCAGGTAGTGACAAGACTTAATGACTTCTCTCACTGAATTTACTAGTATTTTTCAAAACAAACAGAGGTCTGGTTTGGAGACTAGTTTGTTCAACAGAACTCTAAACATTCAGTGACAAAGAAGCTGATACTGCCTTTTAATAGAGAGAAAAAAAACAATCAGGCAACAATGTGCAATACTTCAACACTGATTTAAGTGGAACAACTACAGCTTAGAGATTGCCCTGTCGTAGTGCCAAACTGAATAGACAGTAGTGTAGAATATGGACCAGTGCCCTAGATGGTTTAGTTAAGTGTCAGGATCAATCATAGATCTGTGTTGATCACAGCCAAGATATAATTTGGAACAACATCAATTAAAAAGAGGGGAAAATATATCTAATACAAAAACTTCAACCCCAATTCATACTTTACAATCCCCAATGGAAACTATGACCCAGGTTTTTGCAAAATTTAGGTTATAAAGTTTTCCAAAATTAGTTAACCAGAAGGCAGGAGATTGGGGTTAATAAATCAGCCATAATGGCATGGCACAGCAGACTTGATGGGCCAAATGGTCTAACTGTGTTCCTACATCTTATGAATTCACAAGTAGGTTCAAACATAGGAGGGGATTTGGGTAAGATCCCGGAGTCAGTCAACCCCAGCAGAGTCCTGACCAAGTTAAAAATCAATGGCATGAAGACAAAAGTGACCACACGTTCTGGAATCAGGAACAGGAAACAGAACATTGGAAGAACTTGGCAAGTTAGTCAGTTTCTGGAGACAGACACAATGCAAGCTGATGTATCAGGCTGAGACCTAGCATCAAAGCTGCAATGAATAGCAGTTTGAGGTGGTGCAAGACTGACACTGACAAGTGATAGGTAGAGCCAGGAAGGAGATGATGAGTAAACAGAATCAGATGGGTGGGGGGTTGGTAGTAGAGATGAATGAGAAAGTTGAACAAAGAAAAGAAAATCAGGTGGACAGGTGAGTATGTGTGGAAGAACAAAGTGTGGCTAATCTAAAACTGGGAGATTTAATGTTCATACCACTGGATTGTCAGTTACCCATGTGGGATACAAGTAGACCCTCTTCTTTAAATATGGCTGCGCACTCTCCAGTTCTATTTCTGAAATACACTTTTCTAACTCTAATCAGAGTTCTCACACACATTTGCTCTTTCAATCCCCCTGCCCCCCCATCCCAGATGCACAGCAATAAAGCTCCCCGGCTCCTCATCTTCCACCATCTGCAACCAACACATCATCTTCGTCATTTGCAACATGATCCTAATTACCAGTCACAGCTTCATTTCTTCTCCCTACTCCACCTTCTCTGCTTTTGAAATGGACTGTTCTTTTAACGACTCCCTGATTGCTCATGCGGCCTGGTTACACAACTATGTTATTAATAAAAACGCTGGAGACGGGAACCAAGTTTCATGGTTCTTTACTGCTAAAGTTCGAACTTGACGCGCACATACAGATCAATACATGTCTAATAGCGCATGCAATGACGTGTTCCTACAACATAATGTAGGCTATATGGTACACTCTTCCCCTTTTATTTTAATAGTCTATCAAATGTTTTTTTTAACTGGAGCACTCTGCTAAACAAATATGTTTACCCATAACATACAAATGCCTACCATTTGTTTACAAATTATAACAAAGTAACTTAATAATATCAAATTATAACTCAAGTCTCTGGGGAGGTCTTCTCTGCTTCTCCAGGTAATGTCTGTCCTGAAACGTTTGCTTTGGGGAATGAGTCTCCACAGGTACATCAGGTGGGCCATCAGCACTGATGACTAGCTTATCTGTAGATGAGGCTGATGTGGTCACATCAGAAGTATTTGTTTCTATGTCAGGGGAGTCCGGGCAAGGTGTTGTTGTGTTTTTCACCTGAGCATCCAGGATTTGGTCCACATGACATCTCCATATGTTCTCTCCCACTTTCACTGTATACATCAGTGGCCCGTCTATGGCAGAAATTGTACCTGGATGCCAGTTTTCAGTCCAGTAATCACGTGCAAGAACTGACTGTCCCACACTGAAGCTCCATGTTGACTTAGCATTCAAGTGTTTGAACTGTCTGTTCTCCACATTACGCCGTACATCTGGTATGAGAAGATCCATGCGGGACCTCAGGTTCCTGTTCAGAAACATCATTGCTGGAGTCTGATTAGTAGTTGCATGTACTGCATTACGATGGACAAGGAGGAAGTTGTCTATCTTGTGTTGCAGTGGTCGATTTTCGCTGTCCATTGCCTTGATGGCTTTCTTGAATGTCTGCACAAATCTTTCTGCCAAGCCACTTGTGGACAGATGCTAAGGGCTGATGTAAAGTGCTGGATTCCATTGTTCATCACAAAACTTCGGAATTCTACAGAGACAAATTGTCGTCCATTGTCTGTGCAGATTTGTTCTGGTATGCCATTCCTGGTGAACACGGTCCTCTGAACTGTAATGGTCTTTTCCGATGTGGTTGTCTTCATTTTGATTACCTCTGGCCATTTGGAATGTGCATCGATGGCGATTAAAAAGATACAGTCCATGAATAATCCAGCAAAGTCAAGGTGCACTCGTTGCCATGGTGATGAGGGCCACTCCCATGGATGGAGAGGGGCTTGTGGTGGTGCATTCTGGATCTGTTGGCATCCAGAGCAGTTCTTGGTCAAGACCTCAATCTGTTTATCGATTCCTGGCCACCACACATAGGGACGGGCAAGACTTTTCATTTTCACGGTACCCAGGTGCCCCTTGTGCAGTTCCCTCCAGTACTTTGGTGCGTAATTTGGGAGGAATCACAACTTGTGAACCACACATTAGTGCCCCTCGACACACAGACAACTGCTCCTTCCTCGCTGAGAAGGCTGGAAACAGTGTGTTACCACGTGTTGGCCATCCCTTTACCGTGTTGTCATACACTTTTGACAACATAGGGTCATTGTGTGTTTCTCTTTCAATAAGACTGTTTGTCACTGGTAATTGTTCAACTATTGTTGTGTGAGAAACCTCTGCTGAATCCATTTGTGTAGTTATCTCTGAAGTTGGCAATGGTAAACATGACAAACCATCTGCGTTGGTCTCCTTGTGTTCAATGTCATACATGTGACCTCCTAAGAAAAGAGACCATTGCTGCAGCCTTTGTGGTGTCATCACTGGAACGCCTTTTCTTGGGTTGAAGATTGACATGAGAGGCTAATGGTCAGTCAACAGGGTAAACCTTTGACCATGCAGGTAGTGACTGAATGTCATGCCTCCCCACATGAGGCTTAGGGCCTCTCTGTCAGTCTGTGCGTAGTTGCATTCAGCTGAAGTTAGCATTGTTGAGGCAAAGGATTGGTCTTTCTGAGCTATCCGGAAACTTGTGCATTAACACAGCTTCTATCCGATGGGGTGAGGCATCACAAGCCAGTTGGATTGGTAAGGGGGGTCAAAGTGCACAAGGACCCCTTCTGAAGTTACGAGTCTTTTAGTTTCTTGAAAAGCTTTCTCACAGCTCTCGGTCCACTTCTACTGTGTCCCTGTCTGTAATAGTGCATTTAGTAGGTGCAGGACTGTGGATAGGTTAGGCAAGAACTTGTGGTAATAGTTCACTAGTCCAAGATATGCTCTCAGTTGAGACACATTTTCAGGTGGTGGTGCCTTAAGCACCGCTTCTATCTTGTCTTGAGACATGCGTAAGCCATCCTTGTTGATCACATGCCCACAGTATGAGATTTGTTTTTTGAAAAACTCACATTTCTGTCGATTAGCTCTGAGCCTACATTCATGTAACCTGGTAAGCACTTGTTCAAGGTTAGAAAGATGTTCGTCGCCATCTTTGCCGGTGACAGTGATGTCATCCAGGTAACACTGAGTCTCTGGAATCCCCTGCAGGACCTGGTCCATTGCCCCCTTTGCCAGATTGTAGGAGCTGATGCTATCCCAAACACCAACCTCAGAGTCAGTAAGTATGTGTGACAGTCTCTCAGATGTAGCTTTGCTGCCCTCCTTTGGTGACACAACTAGTGTCTTGATGGTGCGCCAATCCAACTGGATTTTCCTGAGCCATTCACGTCCCAGCAACAGTGGTCCTCCATTTTTCAGTACATAGAGGTTCAGCTGCTGTGCTTTGTCTCTGTAAGTCACTGTCACTTTAATTTTACCTTTGGGACACACTCTCTGTCCTGTGTAAGTCTTTAGCAGTAGTTTAGTTCATTTCAGAGGTATGTGAGAAAACAGTTGTTTGTAAGTCATGTACAGAGATCACTGTTAAAACTGACCCTGTGTTCAATTCCATTTTCAGTCTCACACCTGCCACTTGTGGAGTGATCCATATTATTCTTTGATCATCTGTCTCTTTCACGCTGTGAAGTTGCAGACAAGACAATTCACTTTTGCCCGAGCCGTTTTCATGAAAACTGCTTTCTTTCATTTTGTGTACATTGTTGTATTTTCCTTTCTGGGGTTTCTTGTTCCTCTGTATGTTGTCCTTTTTCTGCTGTTTACTAGCTTTGCATACTCTGCCAATGTGGCCCTGTTTGCCAGTTTCTGCATTCTTTGTCTTTAAGTCAACAGCCCTCAGGGTCATGTGACATGTTCCCACAATGGTAACATTTCTTTCCTTCATTTCTGTTCAGCATGTTCCTACAACGGTAACATTACTGTTCAGTGATATTTTATTTGTGGCATATTCCAGAGATTTTTGTTGTATTTTTGTTTCCAATGATATTGCAATGTTCAGTGCCTTCTCTAATTTAAGGTCTTTTTCACACAGGAGCTCCTTCGGTGTGGTTTCACAGTGCATGACACATACTAACCTATCCCTTCATGCATCCGATAGACCAGCTCCAAATTGACAATGTTCTGACAATTTGCGCAATTCAGCACAATATTCAGAAATGCTTTCATTTTTGCTCTGATTCCATTTGTGAAATTTACATCTTTCAGCAATGACCAGTGGTTTGGGGTTTAAATGCTGTTGGAGAGTGTCTACTATTCGCTTGAACATTTTGTCAGCTGGCTTTTCAGGGGTTAACACTCTCCGTAGCAGCCCATATGTTTCTGCTCCCATTACACTGAGTAAAACGCTGGCTTCCTTTTCATCATTAACACAGTTAGCATCATAACTCCACTCCTTCAATGCAAGTTATCCAGTTTTCAATGCTACTATCAAATGCTGTAATGGTTCCAGTTATCGCCATCTTTGTTATGTTATAGACAATAGACAGTAGGTGCAGGAGTAGGCCATTCGGCCCTTCTAGCCAGCACCGCCATTCACTGTGATCATGGCTGATCATACACAATCAGTACCCCGTTCCTGCCCTCTCCCCATATCCCTTGACCCTGGTATCTGTAAGAGCTCTATCTAACTCTCTCTTGAATGCACCCAGAGACTTGGCCTCCACTGCCTTCTGGGGCAGAGCATTCCACATATCCACCACTCCCTGGGTGAAAAAGTTTTTCCGCATCTCTGTTCTAAATGGCCTAACCCTTATTCTTAAACTGTGGCCTCTAGTTCTGGACTCACCCATCAGCGGGAACATGCTTCCTGCCTCCAGTGTGTCCAATCCCTTAATAATCTTTTATGTTTCAATCAGATCCCCTCTCATCCTTCTAAATTCCAGTGTATACAAGCCCAGTCGCTCCAATCTTTCAATATATGACAGTCCCGCCATTCCGGGAATTAACCTTGTGAACCTATGCTGCACTCCCTCAATAGCAAGAATGTCCTTCCTCAAATTTGGAGACCAAAACTGCACACAATACTCCAGGTGGGGTCTCACCAGGGCCCTGTACAGCTGCAGAAGGACCTCTTTACTCCTATACTCAATTCCTCTTGTTATAAAAGCCAGCATGCCATTAGCTTTCTTCACTGTCTGCTGTACCTGCATGCTTGCTTTCATTGGCTGATGTACAAGAACACCTAGATCTCGTCGTTAATTTAGTCCCGTTTCTCCTCGTTTTCTTTTTAGCTAGCTCCTTGCAGTCACTGCACGTTCCACTTGACTCACGTGACCTTTTTGCTAGCGCCACGAGCGCACTCTGTCTAGATGTGTGTGTTGCTCCTTTTCATCTCCCTTCTCTCTCTTCTCCTCCGAGTGTCATTATCAACTAAAACACAAGTGTTCCAATAAGATGTAGGTTCATAATTCTTGTCGCCAATTTGTTGTGCATGTGGCCTGGTTTAACTATGTTATTAATAAAAAACGCTGAAGACAGGAACTAAATTTCATAGATCTTTGCTGCTAGAGTCTGAACTAGACGTGCACATACAGATCAATATGTGCCTAACAGCGAATGCAACAATGTGTTCCTACAACATAAAGTAGTCCCTTATTATAATGTAGGCTATGCGGTACATTCCCCCTATAAGCACTAGAGGTGCAATACCTATCCCTTAACCTCCTCCCTGATCCAACCCGGTCGACTGTATTCAGTGCTCATTGTGTGATCTCTTCTACATTGGTCAAACCAAGCATATTAGCATAAGAAGCCACTTTGTAGGGCACCTGTTCACAGTACCCACCACAAGCTTCCTGTTGTATGGCACCTTAACTTTCCTTTCCAATCCCACACGCCAGAATGACCAACACAAACTGATTGAACCACGTCTCATATTCCATTTGGGTTACTGACAACCCTATATAAATAACACTGGATTTTACAATTTTAGGTAACCCACACTCCCAGTGTTCTCCTTCCTCAGACACTCACCTATCCACCTAGTTTTCTTCTACCTTTGTTCAGCTTTCCCATCTCTCCATCTCCAGTCTGGTCCCAGCCATAACCAATCAGCCTCTGCCTCAACCATTCATATCTCACACACTGCCCAACACCCAACAGCATGTCTTCATCAACCTATCATTTCTTACGTTTAGTTCTATCTATCACCAATCAGCCTCTATCCCAGTCAAGCTTCTAGCAAGTTTTTCTCTTCACTCTCACTCCTGATGAAAGGTTTCCCATCCAAACATCAACTTTCCCATTTTGCCTCCACAGATGCTGTGGAACCCATGGAGTTCTTCCACCATTCTGCTTTTCTTTGTTAAAAATCATTGGTTTTAGAACATAGAACAGTACAGCACAGTACAGGCCCTTTGGCCCACAATGTTGTGCCGACCCTTAAACCCTGCCTCCCATATAACCCCTCACTTTAAATTCCTCCATATACCTCATTTTGACAGAGTTAGCCAAGATGGGAAGTGGGAATAAGTGTAAATAGTATAAAATGCAAAAGAACAGTATTATTGATGCATTCCCAAGTCTACTGAAAAATATCTGAAGAGATGTCATTTGAGGGAACAAAGACCCTCAAAACACCTGGTGCTTTTAACTTTCGGCAAACACAAAGATGCTGCAACTTGACAGAATCATGTTGCACCGAAGTCACTTTAAAATATCAAACAATATTTACTACCTTAAAAAGCTTGTGCTTGCACAAATGACTAACCTCCATAAACAAGGAGCTGATAATTTAAGATCAACAAAAGAAGGAATTTTAGAATTAAAAAGATAAATAATGTGTAACGGTGCTTTTGACAGCTAGATTTAGTTAATATTACTTAAGAATTTCATGGGTGTCAAGGGGAGGGGTGCTAGTAAAAGTACCATATAATTCTTTATTTAAGCAGATCACCGCCAAGTGATAAGGGGCAGAGCACTCATGGTTTTGGCCCTAATTTCAGAAGATACTTTTTATCACTCCAGTGTTTCCCCCACCTTAGATCTTGTAGCAATCATTGCAGTCATCAAGTTAGGTTTCTATTTTTTTTTAAAAACAGGACTAGCGTCTACCAGGGGTCCTGACTGCGAGTAGTCACACTCATTTCAATATGATCCTTACTAATCGCATAGCTAGAGAAGCTGTTAATCCCCTTAGACTGGCTTTAAAGGTGCAATCTATGTGGTTTCTATCTTAGATGCTTTTATATGGCACCCTGACTCATACAAGCATCCAATATTAAAGTCTTCTTCAGCTGACTTGCAGAGCTTTAAGAAACTCATCAATAGGGACAGGAGAGGTTCTGGAGGATTGGAGGTTGTGGATGTTGTTCCTTTATTCAAGAAAGGGACTAGAGATAGCCCAGGAAATTATAGACCAGTGAGTCTTACCTCAGTGGTTGGTAAGTTGATGGAGAAGATCGTGAGAGGCAGGATTTATGAACATTTGGAGAGGGAAAATATGATTAGGAGTAGTCAGCATGGCTTTGTAAAGGGCAGGTCGTGCCTTACAAGCCTGATTGAATTTTTTGAGGATGTGACGAAACACACCGATGAAGGAAGAGCAGAAGATGTAGTGTATATGGATTTCAGCACGGCATTTGATAAGGCTTACTGAGAAAGTAAGGAGGCATGGGATACAAGGGAACATTGCTTTGTGGATCCAGAACTGGCTTGCCCACAGAAGGCAAAGAGTGGTTGTAGACGGGTCATATGCTGCTTGGAGGTTGGTCAGCAGTGGACTGCCGCAGGGATCTGTTCTGGGACCCTTACTCTTCGTGATTTTTATAAATGACCTGGATGAGGAAATGGAGGGATGGATTAGTAAGTTTGCTGATGACACAAAGGTTGGAGGTGTTGTGGATAGTGTGGAGGGTTGTCAGAGGTTACAGCAGGACATTGATAGGATGCAAAACTGGGCTGAGAATTGGCAGATGGAGTTCAACCCAGGTAAGTGTGAGGTGATTCATTTTGGTACATCAAATATGATGGCAGAATACAGTATAGCATTAATGGTAAGACTCTTGGCAGTATGGAAGATCAGAGGGATCTTGGAGTCTGAGTCCATAGGACGCTCAAAGCAGCTGCGCAGGTTGACTCTGTGGTTAAGGCATATAGTGTATTGGCCTTTATCAATCGTGGAATTGAATTTAGGAGCCGAGAGGTAATGTTGCAGCTATATAGGACCTTGGTCGGACCCCACTTGGAGTACTGTGCTCAGTTCTAGTCGCCTCACTACAGGAAGGATGTGGAAACCATAGAAAGGGTGCAGAGAAGATTTACAAGGATGTTGCCTGGATTGGGAAGCATGCCTTATGAGAACAGGTTGAGTGAACTCGGCCTTTTCTCCTTGGAGTAAAGGAGGATGAGAAGTGACCTGATAGAGGTGTACAAGATGATGAGAGGCATTGATCGTGTGGATAGTCAGAGCCTTTTTCCCAGGGCTGAAATGGTTGCCACAAGAGGACGCAGGTTTAAGGTGCTGGGGAGTAGGTACAGAGGAGATGTCGGGGGTAAGTTTTTTCACTCAGAGAGTGGTGAGTGCGTGGAATGGGCTGCTGACAACGGTGGTGGAGGTGGATACAATTGCATTTTTTAAGAGGCTTTTAGATAGGTACAAGGAGCTTAGTAAAATAGAGGGCTATATGTAAGCCTAGTAATTTCTAAGGTAGGGACATGTTCGGCACAACTTTGTGGGCCGAAGGGCCTGTATTGCGCTGTAGGTTTTCTATGTTTCTAAGCTGAAAAGAGATGATAAGTATATCTTAGGGAAACTGAATAAATTTACTTTGGGATTGTAGCTGCATGTCCCAAGTATGGCAGCTGAGAAGGGTCATGTACACAATTATTACCCACTTTACATACAAAAAAAGTTAGCCATTGCAGAATACAGCACAAACTAACATCTGAACAAGAAAACATTGAGTTTGTAATTGCGTACAACTATTCCGTTGAAAAGCTAGAAGAATAACACAATCAAGAAAAGCTGAAAGCAGATTAAAGCACTGCATAATCTTGTGGGTGCATTTCAGCACAGTAACCCACCTTTGACGATCCATTTGAGTACATCTGAATCATATTTTCAGCTCCCAACTTCACCTTCAGCTCAATGTCCAATTGTTTCTTCAAGGCAGCAATTCGACTGTTATTTGTATTCTCAGGGTTAGGAGTATCTGGGGTTCGTGGACAATCTGAAATCATAATGGTATTGTGTATGGAACTCCATAAATGCCTTGTGTCGCACATCAAAATATTTATTGTTTCTTTTTTTTTTACAAATTCTTTATTTTGCAAGAATTTCTAACATTCCCCTGGTTTGAAATGCCAGATGAATGTTACCAGAGTTTTCTTCCTGAAAGAAGTGAACAAGGAAATGACACTTAAGAGTCCCTTACAGAAGGACAATTGCTCATAGTTGCACCATGGAGAGCATTCTGACAGGCTGCATCACTGTCTGGTACGGAGGGGCTACTGCACAGGACTGAAAGAAGCTGCAGAAGGTTGTAAATCTAGTCAGCTCTATCTTGGGCAGTAGCCTACAAAGTACCCAGGACATCTTTAGGGAGCTGTCTCAGAAAGGCAGTGACCATTATTAAGGACCTCCAGCACCCAGGGTATGCCCTTTTCTCACTGTTACTATCAGGTAGGAGGTACAGAAGCCTGAAGGATTCAGGCTGAATCCTCAGCGATTCAGGAACAGCTTCTTCCCCTCTGCCATCTGATTCCTAAATGGACTTTGAAGATTTGGACACTACCTCACTTTTTTAAATATACAGTATTTCTGTTTTTGCACATTAAAAAAAAATCTATTCTACATAATGTAATTATTTTACTTGTTTATTTATTATGTTTTATTTTATTTATTATTTTTCTCTCTCTGCTAGATTATGTATTGCATTGAACTGCTGCTGCTAAGTTAACAAATTTCACTTCACATGCCGGTGATAATAAACCTGATTCTGATTCCAAGTGTGCCACAAAATTTCCACCCAACATCTTGTAGCGTTCAAACCTTCTGATCAAGTCCAATGCAGACTTCATCTAATCAGACTGTAAGTTGGGCAGAATTGGCAGATGTTATTTATTCCCATCAAGCACGAGGTGTGAAAAGACAAGTAATATAGGGGAAGGTCACATACGCTAAGTTGTACGGCACTAAGAAATATTGATGGTCAAAGGGATCTGTGGGTTCTCGTCCAGTCTCCTGAAAGTGGCAATACAGATACATAGACTGATGAAAGATGCATATGCCATGCTTGCCTTTACAGGTCATAGGTGGGCCACAGGGCCTGTTCCTGTATTGTACAACATTGGAGAGGTGAGAGAGGTGAACCATCACAATATTGCCTGATTTGAAGGACCGTAATTATTGGGAGATACTGGATAGACTGGGCTTGTTTTTCCTGGAGCAAAGGAGGCTAACATGACAGAAGTATATAAAATTACGAGAGGCACAGATAGGGTAGATAAAATATTCATTCTATGGTAGTAATGTCAAAAACAAAAGGGTATAAGTTTAAGTTGAAAGCAAAGAGTTTTAAAGGGGACGTGAGCAAAAAGTTCTTTAAAGTTTTTTAACCTGTCTCAGTGCGGTGGACATTAGGACCCGGCGGCCAAGCTCTGAATCCGCAGTGTTTATGTTCACGAAAATAATCACGATCATGATTGAAAATAAAGTGGAAATAATAAAGCGATCGGAAAGAGGTGAAATGCTATCGGTAATTGGAAAAGCATTAGGCTACCGTCGGTAAACGATCGGAACAATTTTAAAGGATGAAGTGAGAAAGGTCCTGCCCCAATGAAAGCTACAATTATTACTAAGCAACGCAGTGGTTTAATTATTGGGATTTTGGTTTTTGATCCTTCACATCAACCCGGCACGGTGGAGAGCACACTCGATAGCAGTTTGTCACTGGATCGAACTCAGGAATTTCTGGTCCTGAGCCAGGCGCTGAAACATACGTTCTTAAGCGTTTTATATGCATAGAAAGGTAAAATATATACTATATACTAAGACAAACGTTTGACTGACGCTAAATAATACCGGATGTACCTGTTCCGACTTACTTAGTAAGAGAACTTCCGATTTTTAAAATCCCGATCCACAATAACTCACGCACATCCTCCCGTATACTTTAAATCATCTCTAGATTACTTATAATACCTAATACAATGTAAATGCTATGTAAAATAGTTGTTATACTGCATTGTTTAGAGAATAATGACAAGAAAAAAAAGTCTGTACATGTTCGAACAACAAGTGCTGGAAGAGCACTTCCGGGTTTTCATGATTCGCGGTTGGTTGAATTCGCGCATGCGGAATTCGCGGATAAGGAGGGTCGACTGTATTAGAACTCAGAGCCAGGGTCAGAGTCATACAGCACTGAAACAGGCCCTTTGGCTCAAATGTGCCAGGGTTTGGCCTATAACCTAAATCTTTCAAATCCATGTACATGTCCAATTGTCTTTTAAAAATTATTAGTGTATTTGCCTCAACCCATCTCTATCAGCTGATTCCACATATATACAACCCTTTGTATAAAACTAAAGTTGCCTCTCAGAAGTTCCACTTTAACCTTAAATCTATGCCCTCTAGTTCCTGATACCACAACTCTGGGAAAAACACAGTGTTTTCACCCTTTCCCTGTCCCTTATGATATTACACACCTCTGCAAGATCACAACTCATTCTCTTACGCTCTAAGGGATAAGTCCTTGGAGGTTCACTTCTTCCTACAACTGAGTCTCTCAAGTCCTGAAGTCCTGGCAACACCCTTGTAAATCTTTCCTGAACTTCTTGTAGTTTAACACCATCTTTTCTATAGTAGGGCAACCAAATCTCAACATAGTACTCCAAGAGCAGCCTCACCAGCTGCCTGTACAATTGCAATACAACTTCCCAACTTTTATACTCAATGCTACACACACAAAACTCCGCAAGACAGGCAGCATCTAGAAGAGCACAGTCAACATTTTGGACCGAAACCTTTCAGCAGGACTGAAGAAAAAAAGATTAAAAAGGTGGGGGAGGGAAGAGAGAAACACAAGGTGATAGGTGAAACTTGAAGGGGGAGGGGATGAAGTAAAGAGGGGGGAAGTAGATTGGTAAAAGAAACAGAAGACTGGAAAAAAGAAAAGTGGGCAGCAGTACCAGAGGGAGGTGATGGGTGAGCAAGTTGATAAGGTGAGAGGGGGAAAGGGGGGTTGGGAAATGGTGAAGGGGGTGGGGAGGGGCATTACCGGAAGATCAAGAAATCGGTATTCATGCCATCAGGTTGGAGGCTACACAGACAGAATATAAGGTGTAGAAACAGCATCCCCTTCTCTCAATACCTCTGCCTTTGCCACATCTGCTCTCAGGATGAGACTTCTCATTCTAGAATGAAGAAAATGTCTTCCCCGGGGCTTCTCTTCCTCCACCATCAACGCTGCCCTTAACTGCAGCTCTTCCATTTTATGCACGTCTGCTCTTACCCCATCCTCCTGCCATTCCGCCAGGGTTAGGGTTCCTCTCGTCCTCACCTACCCACCCCGCCAGCCTCGGTGTCCAGCACAGAATTCCATCTCCAACGGGATCCCACCACCAAGCACATCTTTCCCTTCCTCCCCCACCACCCCCACCGTTTTCTGCAGGGATCGCTCCCTAAGTGACTCCCTAGTCCATTCATCCCTCCCTACTGATCTCCCTCCTGGCACTTAACCTTGCAAGTGGAACAAATGCGACACCTGCTCCAACACACCCTCCCAGCGTCAAATTCTGAGGCACACCGTTAGCCATGAGTCTTCAATCCGAGAAACAGCCTTCTATCATCACACTTTGCTTTCTGCTATCAAGCCAATTGCATGTACAAAATATTCTGTAGATGCTGGAATTCTTAAGTAACACACACAAAATGCAGAGGAACTCAGCAGGTCAGGCAACATCTACAGAGGGAAATGAACAGTTGACATTTTAGGTTCAGATCCTTCATCAGAACCCAACTGTATACTCAATTAGCTAGACCTCCTTGGATTCCATGTAATCTAACCATCAGCCTACCATGTAGAATCTTATGGAAAGCCTATGTAAGTTAATATAAACTGGTCTGTCCTCATCAACGCTTTGATCTTCTTATCAAAATCAAATAACATTATATTTACAGGCCTATAGTTCTCAGATTTTTCTTTACCACCCATCAATTAGCTGGCACCTCAACCGTGAATAATGATGCAAACACCTCACTATCACTTCTGCAATTTCTTCTCTAGCCTCCTACAGTGTTCTTGGATGAATCTTCTCAGGCCCTAGCGACTTGGCAATCTTCACATTTTTAAAGATATCCAAAACCTCCCTCCAATGCAGACTTTCTCCAAGATCATCCCCTTTAATTTTCCTAGTTGAAGTCTTTGTCTTTCACTATTGTAAAAAGAAGGAAATTATTCATTAAGGAATACACACAAAATGCTGGAGGAACTCAGCAAGCCAGGCAGTATTTATGGAAGTGCAGAGTCTACATTTCAGGCCGAGACCATTCATCAGGACTGGAGAAAATAAAGATGAGGAGTCAGATGAAGAAGGTGGGGGGGGGGGGGGAAGGGAAGAAACACACTGGAGGTAGGGGGACGGGTGAAGTAAAGGGCTGGGAAGTTGATAGGTGAAAGAAATATAGGGCTGGAGAAGGGGGAATCTGATAGGAGAGAACAGAAGACCATGGAAGAAAGGGAAGGGGACGGAACACCAGAGGAAGGTGATGGGCAGGTAAGGAGATAAGGTGAAAGAGGAAAATGGGAAAGGGGAATAGTGAGGGGGTGGGCTGCATTACTGGGAATCCGAGAAATCGATGTTCATGCCATCAGGTTGGAAGCTACCCAGACGGAGTATAAGCTATTGCTCTGCCGCCTGAGTGTGACTTCATCACGGCAGTAGAGGTGGCTATGGACTGACATGTCGGAATGGGAACGGAAATTGGAAATGGAATTAAAATGGGTGGCCACTGGGAGATCCCGCTTTTTCTGCTGGACAGAGCGTAGGTGCTTGGCAAGTGGTCTCCCAATCTACGTTGGGTCTCACTGATATACAGGAGGCCACACCAGGAGCACCAGACAATGACCCTAACAGATACACAGGTGAAGTGTCACCTCACCTGGAAGGACTGTTTGGGGCACTGAATGGTAATGAGGAAGGTGGTGTAGGGGCAGGTGTAGCACTTGTTCTGCTTGCAAGGAAAGTGCCAGGACGGAGGTCATTGGGGAGGGATGAATGGACAAGGGAGTAGCATAGAGAGAGATCCCTGCAGAAAGCAGAAAGTGGAGCGAGGGGGGGCAAAGGGAAAGATGTGCTTTGAGGTGGGATCCTGCTGGAGATGGCGAAACCCTATCCCTGGTGGGGTGGCGAGAGAATGGGGTGAGGGCAGATGTGCGTGAAATGGAAGACATGCAGTTGAGGGCAGTGTTGATGGTGGAGGAAGGAAAGCTCCTTTCTTTTCAGGTGGACGATATTTCCTTCGTTTTCACCCTGAGAGCAGATGCAGCAAAGATGGAGGAATTGAGTGAAGGCGATGACATTCTTACAAGTAAAAGGGTAGGAAGAGGTATAGTCCAGGTAGCTGTGAGAGTTAGTGGGTTTATAATAAACAGCAGCTGATTAGGTGTCTCCAGAGACAGAAACAGAGAGATCGAGAAAGGGGAGGTAGGTGT